>NC_045558.1:90121291-90421291 GCF_009769535.1 Thamnophis elegans | reverse complement strand
GATGGCAAAAGGACAACAGTGCTACTGGTGACCAGGTGCTAAGGAAATTATCAACATGTCCCTCAGACTCAGTCCCTCTCATTCCAATCTCCTTCCCTCCTTCTTCCCTTCCTTCCCTGACTCCCTCCTCAATCTCCTTCCTTCCTTCCTTCTTCTCTCCTTGCCAAGGAAGAGATGAAGGGGAGAGGTTGGCAGTGCTGCCAGTGGCCATGGTTTTGCTATGCAAAGGGCAGTCCCAGTGAAAGGGAAGCACTCACAGGTTTTGAGGCTGGGCCAGTGAGCAGGTCATGGAGATTCTGGTGGTGAGCAAGGTGCTGTCCTACAACTTTGCAGCAGCCGTCGAGGCTTGAATGTGGGCAGCCTTAGGCTGGCCTCCAGGGTAGCCACAGAGACGGCAGGGGGTCACTCCTGCCGCCTTGGCCCTGCCCCCCTGGATGCATGTGTAGGTGACGAGCATGCACAGCCTGGCATCCCCAGTGACCTTCTTGCCCCACTTCCCTTTCACTCAGGACGCCAGCTTTGTGAGCTCACCACCTCCTCTGCACTCCCGAAGGGGAGCGCCCAGCCGAGCTGGTTCAGGGCCAAGGTGGCAGTGTCTGGCCCGTCGCTGTCTCCAAGACAGGAGCTGATGAATTTGGGAGCCTTGATCTAAATGCTTATGACAAAGGCTTAAGGAAGATTATACATAGGTCTGTTTGCTCCTGGAATTTTTACCTGATAGATAATCATATCTGTGAGGAAGATTCTCAACCAAAGCCAGGTATCTGTCTTCCAAGACACACAAATTCTTGTAAATTCTGTAAAATGAAGTGAAGTAGACGAAAATATAAGATAATGTATTTGAAACAGTTCTTTCTCAGTTGTGAGAAAATGACATAGGATTCATCAATTTAAATTTGATTATAAACTTCTTATGTCTGCTTCTGATAATGTAAACAACTGCCCTAAATTGTGTTAGCTCCTTTGAAAGATAAAAATATTTTATTTTCATGTAGATTCATAATCAAAAAGGATACAGCTTCTATTGAAACCAACAGCAATGAAGTTCAGTGAATAATCAACCCAGTAAAATGTAACAGTATAGGTGTTATAATAATTATAATAATTATTTATTTTTAATTTAAGATTTTCAGCAAGTCTCATTAAAGGAAAGATTAATGATGCCTCCTTCCCTGTCAAAAATCTAAGATTCAACATAAAGAATTGACAATTACAACAAACTCTCTAAATATTTTTTCATATTATAGTAAAGTACCTTTATCCAATGATTCCAATGAATGTAAAAGTTCCCAGCTCTCTCTAGCCAATCTAAAGCTCTCTTGTACTTCAACAGAATTTGGGAGATCTGTTGCATTTATTGTAATGACTCTATTTTTGCCTTTCCCAGAAGGATCTTCATCATCAGAGCTCTACTCCAAAGACAAAACACAAAAATCCAAGCAGTAGTCAACTAGATCAAACCAAACTATTAAATCATGCATTTCTCTGAGATAAAAATAACCCATAATAAAAATTTAAGTAATAACCAAAATTAATGATATGGATCTTCCTTTAGTTGCTTGCTCCTTATAAGTCCATCTTCAGATAGGCTATCCCTCAAAATGTTAACCAATACTATAAAAATGTGTCACTTAAATAAGATAGCAATCAAATTTTTGTACGTTTATTTTTAATTGGTTTACCCATTAGTAATCCCATGAATTATCCATTTTTCATATTTTGGTTAAAAAATGAGGGTCAGCTTACGTGCAGATGGACTTACATACCAATACGTAGGGCATATAGAGGTATGATATTACCATACTCACATATACACCCATTCACAAATGAGTTGAACGCATTTTAGTTCCTGTCTTATTTAAAAATGCACACAGTAATCACGAATGGTCTTCCAGAAAAGCATTGTTTTAACTATTCTCCAGACTGCTGTTAACAGTTGGGATTATTTTTACCTGAGTAAGATTTTCTAAAAACAAGAAAACAGACACTGAGAATGTATCTTGAAAGTTTAAAATTTCTCTTTGACAAGTTTATTTTGTATATCAATCTATATCAGTATTTTGGAAAGAAAATGTTTGGGCAATATTTCAAACACTACAACAGATTACATAACATTTCTATTTAAAAAAACAGAGGAGAAAATTACCATTGTTTTCTCTCTCCCTTCAGGAAGTTTTCGTTTCTTGTGAACATGTTTGCTACGTTCAATATCTGTATCACCAAAAACATTGGACACATCCTCGATGAGAATCAATGGAACTTGGTTTGAAGCATTTGATCCTAGGTGTAAAATGAAAAAAATTACTTCTATTTTTCCTGTTATTATTGGTTTATGAAATATATGCTTCAACATAAGTTAGTTATTAATACCACAAATGTTTATGATCAAAATGTAAGCAATGCCATATTTTTCTTTGATTAAATATTTAAACATATTTAAAAGGTTCTATATTGGGGAATGCTGCCATAAAAAGATTCCAAATCCCAGTTAGTTCTGATAATAGCAGTTATCGTATTTTTCGGAGTATAAGACGCCCCAGAGTATAAGATGCACCAAGGTTTTGAAGAGGCAAATTTTTTAAAAAAGTAAGTAGGAAGATAAAGGGATAGAGAGGGAGAGAAATAGAGAGAAAGAGAGAGAAATACAGTAGGTAGGGAGAGAGAGAGAGTAGTTAGGTAGGTAAAGAGGGAGGGAGATAGAGAGGGAGAGAAATACAGTAGGTAGGTGAGGGAGAGGGAGAGAGTGTAGGTAGGTAGGTAGAGGGATAGAGAAAGAGAAAGAGAGAGAGAAATACAGTAGATAGGTAGGGAGAGAGTAGATAGGTTGGTAGATAGAGGGAGAGAGAGAAATAGAGAGAAATACAGTAGGTAGTTAGGGAGAGAGAGAGGGTAGGTAGGTAGGTAGATGTTTCCAGGTGTATTTATCCATGTGCTGGAGAAGGAAATCGCTGACAATCTGCAGTACCTAAGAGTTTGTTTCTGCTGGCACAGCACTTGATCAATGTAATTCTTATCAATCAGTTAAAGAGCTTTCCAAAAAGGGGGGGGGGAGTTTTTTTGTGAAAACGGGCCTGCTTTTTTTTAAAAAAAGGCATGAGTAGCCTTGGGGGGGCTTACAGTGCTCGGGAGGGGACAAAATGTGCAAAAAAAATGGCCCATTTTTTGCCAAAAAAAAATTGCATGCATAGTCTTATGGAGGCTTATAGAGTGCTGCTGAGGGCAAAAAATGGCCCATTTTTTGCTCATTTCTGCCCTTCTCAGCCCCCCAAGAGGCTTCCTAGAGGCTAGACATGGCCATTTTGATCAAGGGCACGGGGCTTCGGGAGGCAAAAAATGACCATTGGCCTACCTGACTGGTCGTTCTCTGGGCGCTGCGGGAGAGTCCAAGCATGGGTTAAATACAGTCTATCTGCCCTAGAACTGAGTAGATTTTTCTTTGACCATGCCTCCTTTGCCTCATTGAGGGCAGTTTAAAAACAAAGTCTTGTCCGCTGACAACACCTTTCATGTATCTTGATCATTATGCAGAATCTTGGACACAGTAATAAACCCTGGGCAGGTTTCGACTCTCCTGCAGTGCTCAGAGAACGATCATTCAGGTAAACCAACGGTCATTCTCCTGTGCGCTGCTTGGAGAGTGAAAGTATGGGACATACCCAAGCTATTGTGTCCCAAGGAGGGAAGAAATCGTGTCAGATTGTCCGAAGCCGAGGCAACTTGCTGTAAAACACATCTTCCAAAGGAGACTTCGGCTGAGGCAAAGGTGTCAATTTTATAATTTCTGATGAATGCTGTGGGAGACGCCCACGTAGCCACTCTGCAAATGTCAATGATGAACGCTTGGGTCGCCTAGGCTACTGTAGTGGCTGCACTTCTTGTAGAGTGTGCCGTCACTCGACCTGACACGGACCTGCCCTGATGCTCATAAACTATTTTTATACAGGCCCGCAGCCAACGTCCAATGGTTGAGGAAGGGACCTTACGGCCCAATGACCCAGGCTGAAACGACACAATGACTCTGAATGTCTAAAGTCCTTAGTCCTTTTAATATATATGCGCACCGCTCGTCAAACGTCTAGCTTGTGCCAGGAACGTTCCTTAGAATGCTTAAGTCTGGGGCAAACGTTTGGGAGGATCACCTCCTGGGCCCTGTGAAATTGAGTATTCACTTTTGGTATGAAGGAAGGATCGAGTCACAGGATGACCCGGTCGTGATGGATAATACACAGTTCCTCCTTGACAGAAAGTACTGCAATCTCTGATACCCTCCTAGCAGAAGTAATTGCTACTAAGAAGGCAGTTTTAAGAGTCAAATGCCAGAGACAGGCAGTTCAAATCGGTTCGAAGGGCGCGTTCGTCAGGGCTCGCAGAACATAAGGTAAGTTCTAGGAACGGTACATGTTTATAGCCTGAGGGCAGATGTTGGATGTGCCCTTCAGGAAACTCCTGACCTGAGGGTGTTCACTCAGGGACTGATGAGTGTCTCTAGCCAGTAGAGTGGACAAGGCTGCAACCTGGCGAAAGAGAGTATTGGACGCCAACCCTTTGTCCAACACCTCTTGAAGGAAGTCCAGAAGTTGGGGTATGGATGCTGAAAAGTCTACAATTTCACGCCCCTTGCACCAAGTGGAAAATGCGGCCCAGGTCGCGTCGTATATGCGTGTTGTGGATGGTCTTCTGGAATGGTCTGAAGGACCATTGTCAGAAAGGAGCTCCCCCTCAGGAGCTCCCCCTCAAGTGCCAGATGGCCAGTTGAAGCCACTGGGGGTCCGGATGACTGATGACTCCTTGGCTGAGGGAGATCTGCTCTTGAGGAATCCTCCATGGTTTCTGTATGTTGAAATCTTTTTTAAGGAAAAAGGTGTGTCTTATACTCCGAAAAATATGGCAGCTTCTAAAGTTCTGGCACCAAATTTTTCCTGCTCTCACTTCAAAAGGGAAAAAGAACTACGAAAAACACACACACAGCTCATGACCTTATGTCCAAGGCGCACATAGGAAGAAAAGGTGGATTATGCTAATACATAATGCAGTTATCACTAGTTAGAACAGTTCAATAATTTCACATCATAATTAGATTTTTAGTGCAGTGTGTACATAGTAAGTGTGGAAAATAGAATGTTATCTCAATACAAATGCTTCATTTCAAAATGCCAATAACACTATTAAGTTAGATTTCATACAAAAGTAATTCTGGCAAACCTGCCCAAATGGATACAGGAAGGGCATCATTTCAACTCACCCTGAAAAAGAGAAGGTTGGATGCTGCTGATATATTGGAATGCATTCTTGAAGAAGACCAGCATTGTGGAATACACTACTTGGGTCTTGTACTTTGCATGAGCTTCATTATCATAATTACTTATATATCTGCAGACATCTTTCATTTTCAGCAATATGTCACCAAAACTTCTAAAGATAAAAGAATATTCAGTTATACTGGAATTTATAATATACAATAAAGTAAAACACATTCTAAAAATTAATTTAATGGAAAAAGAGAAAACCCAATTTATAAGGAGTATTTTCCTTACTTTATCCCCCCAAAATCTTCAAGTTAGGTGACCTTCTGAACAACACAAAATAAGGGAGGCTCATAGGTGCCAGCTAAAAGTGAATACAAATAGTCATTGAGATAGGACAAGTCACTTAATGGTCATTCAAAGTTAAAATAGACACTCTCCCCTACTTTATATACAACCCCATTTCAAATTTATGGTGACTATACAGAACCCAAGTATTCATTTGCCCTTGTTACCTACCATAGGAATGTTACAGCACCCCTGACCTCGTCTCCTCATCCCACTCCGAGATGACCCCATAATGCATGGCTCTGCTTCCCATGTCACCGGAAGCGGTCATCATTTTTAGCACTCTAACAATTTATTGAAGAAATGGCTGCTCTTTCAAAGCTTTCCATTTCAAATCAGGCCATTAAAAGACTGAAAACCTCTCAGTCTTTTCCAACCAATGGAAAAAAGCTGGGAGGGCGGACTTGTTGGCCTTTCTCCCCCAGCCAATAGGTACTGAAAATAAATTCTCCAGTTCTGCCCTCCAATCGCTATCTCTTTTAAAAATCTCATTTACTAATTTTACCACATGCCTGGAAAGATGACAAATCTGTAAGATACTAAACTTGATGAGTGACTCCAGGCTGAAGAGTATTGAGCCGTGATGGCACGTGAAGCCATTTATTAGGATACACAAGGCGTTGCCCTGTCGGCTCCTGCATGCTGGCCAGGACTTCGGCCTTCTTTTTCAGCCGTTTTTCGTCCAAAATTTGTTGCTAACTGAGAATGTTGTTAAGTGAACTTTGCCCTATTTCATGACTTTTCTTGCTACAGTTCTTAATGAATTACTAGAATTATTAAATTAGTAATATTTGATAATTAATTAGTTGTGAATCTGGCTTTCCCTTTGACTTTCCTTGTAAGAACAATTGGAGATCACATGACCTTGGGACACTGCAACATAAACATGAATAAGCTGACAAATGTCTAAATTTTGATCACATGATCAAGGGAAGGCTGCCATGGTCCTAAATGTGAAAAACGATTCTAAGTCACTTTTTTCAGTCCTGTTGTATCTTAGAATGTTCACTAAATAAAATGTTATAGGTCAAGGGCCAGCTGTACCGTTCTGTCAACAAGAATCAGGCCAAAGTTCATCAAATAGTTAATTAGATATATTTTAAGAAATTAACAATTTATCAAACCTTCTTGCCACGTCCATCTGCCATTCACATCTCACACCTACTATGGATAGTATTTTGAATATCCTTTCCCAAGGATCTGTAATCTGGCATGATTTCTCAGTGAGACCTTCAATAATATATTTCTGAGCACTTCGTTTATTAGGGGACACAAGATCAGATGTGTCCTGTGTTCCTAGAAGTGAATAAAATCAGTTAATTAATTATTAAAAATTAGTCCAACATCCAAAACAACTTTTAGTTCCTACTTCAGCAATGAATATTTATATGAAATACTAATGATGTGGTATTGGATCTGGGTACTTGAGAGACTGCCTACTGCCAATTACCTCCACTCGACCAATTAGATCCCACAGGTTAGGCCTCCCCCGAGTTCCATCAGCCAGTCAATGTCGACTGGCAACTACGCGGAGGAGAGCCTTCTCTGTGGCAGCTCCGACCCTATGGAACGAACTCCCCGTGGAGATTCGTACCCTCACCACCCTCCAGACCTTCCGCATAGCACTTAAAACCTGGCTGTCCCAACAGGCCTGAGGCTAAAGACCTTCACCGTACCCGAATTGTATGAATGTTGTGCTTTTAATGATGTATTGTCCTATATGTAACTCGGTTTGTCTCCCCCTCCCCTTGAATTGTGAGCCGCCCTGAGTCCCCTTGGGGAAAAGGGCGGCATATAAATATTAATAAATACAAATACAAATGTGCTCCAATGTTTGTTAAGACCAAATAATTGCCCATATTTTAAAGATGATTGTTTTAATTGTTTTCCTATGTTGGTTTCATTTGATTGTTATATGCCTCCCAGAGTAACTTCTGGTGTGAAGGCCAGCTACATAAATTTGATAGATATATAGATAGATGAATTGATGGATGGAGGGAGGGAGAGAAAAACAGAGATAAATCCAGTATCAAGACAAGCAGGGGAGACCCACTAAATTCTATAAACATTTTTTTTATCTTTAATTCTTGAAATCCATAAAGAGTTGATTTCTCTATGTGCATTCTTAATTGTGATTTTCATTAATTTAGCTCTGTTATTCTTTATGCCCCTAAGAAATCTGTTCTTAAAGGCATAGTGTTTTTTTCTGTCAATCATTATTTGAATTACCCATTATAAAAACCCCTTAGTGTATAGACAAGGCGATCTATTACAATAGCAATAGAACTTAGACTTATATAGTATTCACAGTGCTTTAGAGCCCTCTCTAAATGGTTTACAGAGCAGCATATTGCCCCCAACAATCTGAGCCCTCAATTTCATCTCTTTATTTTATCAATTCCTCTTCCTTTCTTTTGCTATCTTCTCTGTTATGTTTAAGTTACAATCCTCTTGAAGCAGAAATTCAATTCTTTATACATAAATATACACCGAGTAATAAAAATCTAGAGATTTTAGACCAATTTTGTTCTGAAAGTATCTGAAAAAAGATCTAGTTTTTTACATTACTTGGTTATATTAATTCTAATATCTTATTTTGCTTTTAGACTACAGTGATAATTTTTCAAAAGAATGCAGATTTTTTGATTGCATCTTATAATTGTAGTTTCTAGTTTTAATACTAGAAACTACAATTATAAGGGGGTGGGAAGGAGAAATTAAAAGATTAAAAATAAAAAAATAGACTACCTAATAGGCTACTTGAAGAGTTTAAATCCAACAAACACTAAGAATTGACATCATCTGAATTTCCACTTTATCACAATATTTGAAGATGATAAAGTAGGCAGAGATAAGTGAAATGAAATGGTAATTACACTCACGCCCTAATCACTTCCCATCTTGACTATTTAAGGGGGTAAATGACTTGTGTGGATCCATCAGTCTTAAATAGGCTATAACTATATTGCTGAATCATCCACATTGCATCAGTTTACAGATTACAACCTTACATCAGCTGGCAGCTATGAAATCCTCAGTACCTGACTCTATTGAAACATACTCTACATACTGGAGCCTTTGAAAAGCATATGGAAGCTTCAACATATTCAAAATGCAGTAGCGCACATGATTTTCTGCAGGTCTAGATGGCATGTGTCATCTCTCTTCAGGAGCTGCATTGGTTGTGCATTTGCTTCCAGGACTAATTCAAGGTGTTACTTTTAAAACCCTAGATGGCTTGGGATGAGGCTATTTGAAGGGTCATCTTTTCCAGATCACATCAACCTGACTGGGCAGGCAAGAAAAGTTATGAGTCCTCTCTTCTAAGTGGGTTCATCTAGTATGACCAAGAAGGGCTGCAGCTATGGAAGTGGTCAACAGTATTAAGTATCTGGGGATGCAGATAGCTAACAATCTGACTTGGTCTCTTCATATGTTATCTTCAGTAAATGTGCAAACCAGCATTTGCATTTTCTGCATCGGATGAAGAGAGCATATCTTTGTCCTGTCTTGACCACTTTTTACAGAGGCGCGATTGAGAGCATTTTAACAAAAAAACTGCACCAGTTTAGTTTGGTGGAAACAGTGCTTCAGATAGAAGATCCATATAGAGTGGTAAGGACAGCTGAGAAGATTATAGGATGCTTGCTTGTCATTATTCAGGATATTGCTTATAAGCACTATATGCTTAGAGCTCGAAGCATTGTTGGGGACCCCACGCACCCACTTCACAGTCTGTTTCTGTTGCTCCGCTCTGGGAGGAGATTTCAAAGTTTTTCTAGCAGACTACTAAATTCTGTAACAACCTTTTTCCCTTATGCCATCCATCTTGTATACATTCAAACCAGACTGTGATGTTTCTGTATCATATATATGTGGGTATATGCATAATGGTTCTTTTGAGAGCTGAATGCAATGCTGATTAATGGACATTTAAAGTAACAATATTCTAATCTATTTCTATTTTATGATGACTCCCACTCTGTAGAAGATCAACCCCGTGGATGTAAGACTGGCCCCTACTTTGTAACTCTTTCACAAGACCCTGAAGACCTGGTTTTGCCAACAGGCCTGGGGATCCCAGAGTGGGATGGAGCCTATCATGTGGCTTATTTGATTGATGTTGTTGCCAGAGGTCTGGGGTTTATGGCTTTTCATTGTTTTTATACTAGGTTTTAATATTCGTAGGTTGCTCAGACTCACCAAGACTGGGTTGGGCAGCAATATAAATTTTCTTAAAATAGAAAATAAAATATATAAAAGAACCACATGTTAAATCACAGTTCCGAAATTTACATTCTCCCTTACCAAGAGGGAGAAACACACAGCATGGAAGTTAAGGTTAAAATTAATGTAATGTTATTACTAAGTACTTGTCCAGCCTTGTTTTTTGTTTGGAAACTGAATAGGGCTTGGATTTGGATGGAAATTGTGCAGGGAATATTAGGACTACGGAAAAAAAGAAAAAGCAACTAGGAAGAAGATAATATAAATAATTTTCATTGTTGCCATGAATAACCAGAATGAGAACTTAACTTGAAATTCAGATGCTACAGAATTCTAGATATTATCTTATCCTGCTGTGGAAAAACAGTATCATTACATAAGCCACAATATAGGTTGTTTATTTGAGAGTGACATATAGGTAGTCCTTGGTTAAGAACAATTCATTCAGTGACTGCTTAAAATTATGGTGGTGCTAAACAAATGGTATTTGTCACTGATCCTGAAGTTTCAGCCATTGCAGCCACCATTACCAGTCATCTGATCAAAATTTGGGATCTTGGTAGCATGACTGAATTTATAACTGCAGGGGAGCTTCAATTCCCTTTACCCACTTTTATTCCCACCCCCAATCTCTGTCCTTTTGGTCATCCTGCACAGCAGCACATGCCAGTAAATGCCCAAGGTTTTAAGAAGTTTCAGCCAGCTACCACTGCCCTCAGACATCTATCTCAGCCCAAGTGTTGTCACTACTGCTAGCTACTCCATAGCCACAGTGAAAAGGCCCCTCTGCCCCAACCATCTTGTGCTCTATCAGTCCTTCCTGAATTATGTAAACATGGCTATACTGCTTCATTGAAGATTTTAAGATTCTTGAATAATATTCATATGCTGTATAAACCAAGCCACTGCTTTGATATATATTAATTTCTCTTTATTCTCTTTGATATATATTAATTTCTACCTTATTAGTGCATTTTGGTCTAGTATTTTTACCTGGATATTGGTTTTCTGTCGGTGATGATCTAGTCACATAATTTATATAAAATTCTGCAGCCTTATTCAGATACTTGTATAACAATGTGGAAGGAAGTCGTACATCAGGGTTGTTAATTATTAAAGGCAGAACATCACAAACTAAAAATGATAATGAAATCAAATTAAATTTGTCAGTTTCCTGCATCATGTCATTATTTAACAAAGCGTTATCTATATTCCTTAAGCAAGGTATTTGCAATTCATTTAAAATAAAGTCCTACTAACAATAGCTAAAACTAATAACTTATTTAAATTAAGCAACAAATGGATATTCTCTCTTCTCTAGGAAGAAGAAAATCATTTTTCAGATGTTCTCCTTCTGAAATATTCATCTATGTTTGGAATTAGCCATCCAGAATCATAGAAAGTGAATTGGTTTACAACATCAATAAATCAATCAACTACATTTTTAACGTGATAGTCCTAAACTTACAATGGCAATTGGGACTGGAATTTCTGTTGCTAAATAATGAGGTCATACAGCAAAATCACATTGCTTAGCAACAGCAACCTCTATAATCCCAATATTATATATTATTATATTATATTATAACCAAATTCCATGATCATTAGGTGAGGCTACTAGCTTCCCACAACCAAAGTGAATGAGGAAGCCAGAAAGAAATTGCAACTTCCAGGCCTGCAGGCAGGTGAGGGAAGGAAGGAAAGATTGGGCAGGAATTGGTTGGGGAGGGCACATAAGAGTACAAGGAGAATCAAGAAGGTGTACAAGAAACATGGTGCAGAGCAGGAAGGGTGTGAGGGGATGTGTGAAAGCACAGGTCAGAGAAAGAGGCACAATGCAGGTCAGAAAGGGTATGGCTGGTCGTGAGAAGTGAGCATGAGGATACATGAGGGTGCAAGGGAGTGCACAAGAGGCACAGCATGGGTTGGGGAGAGTATGCATTTATGTATGGCGTAAATCAGGCATGAGGGGATGAATGAGAGTGCAGAAGGGCTATGGAGGGTGTGCAAGTAATGAAGATTTACTACAACTATTTGTGACCTTCCTTGCTGGCTTCCCTACTGATTTTCTGTAAGTTCAAATGGGTTGTCAAACTCTCAGAGCACAATGCTGGGACAGCCAGAATGCCAATGTCCAATTGTAACCACAATTTGTTCAGTGCTGTCATAACTTCAGTTGCTGAATAAATATTATAAATTAAGCACTACCTGTAGAATTTCATTTTTTACTACTGTTAGGTTCTTTTTACTACAAATATGTTGGGATCATTATTCCCTGTTCCCAAAGAGATAATACGAAAAAAGAATAGAGGAGTTTCAAATATAAAGAGTAAATTAATGTGTCATTATTCCCTATTTCCCAAATTGTTCTAAATATTTAAATAATATTCATCATGCCCATTTTACTTTTCATTCCAACTTCAGTCAGTTGACAAACCAAAGGAAAACAATGACATAAATGAATGTTAATTTACTCACACAACTCATATTCAAGCATATATTTTAAAGATTTTACAACTATGATCTCACAACCTTCAATGTATAAAACAAACTTTTTGGAACAAAATTATATTCTTACCAAATAATTTTCTAAAGCAATTAACAGGTGACTCTTGATCTTCAATATTTTCTGCTTCTAATAATGTTTCCCCAAGGCCCACCTTTGCAAAATTTAAAGAAAATCAAATTTGTTTCTTCTTCCTTTTATGTTTTTCAGATTGTTTGTAACATATTGCATAAATAAAGCTGCCAATTCTTTCTCAATACTTCAAAACCTACAGCTATTTAACATGTTATGGCCAACACAATAAAAATACAGGTAGTCCTCAATTATGACCACAAATGGGACCAGAATTTTGATTGTTAAGAAAGGCAATTGTTAAATGAATTATGCTTAATTTTATGAGCTTTTTTGCCATGGTTGTTAAATGAATCACTTTAGTTGTTAAGTGAATCATGTGATCACTAAGTGAATCCAGCTTCTCCTATTGACTCTGCTTGTCTGAAATTCAGGAAGATCGCAAATAGTGAACACATGGCCCCAGATTACTTCAATCATCACAAATACATGCCAGTTGCCAAGCAGTCAGATATAGCAATAGCAATAGCAATAGCAGTAGACTTATATACCGCTTCATAGGGCTTTCAGCCCTCTCTAAGCGGTTTACAGAGAGTCAGCATATTGCCCCCAACAATCTGGGTCCTCATTTTACCCACCTCGGAAGGATGGAAGGCTGAGTCAACCCTGAGCCGGTGAGATTTGAACCGCTGAACTGCTGATCTAGCAGTAGCCTGCAGTGCTGCATTTAACCACTGCGCCACCTTGGCTCTTTTAATATCAATCATGGAGGTGCTGAAATGACTTTTTTCAGTGCTGTTGTAACTTTGAATGGTTGTAAGCCAAGAACTACCTGTATCTTTGTAAACAAGTTGAGGACTTCTTACTTTCAAAGTAAAAAGGAAGGAATATGCATACAAAACTACATTATCATCTCAATCAAGCTTTTGGACAATAACATTTTCTTAGGAAAGAGGCCAAACCTCATGCTCCCAATATTGGTTATTGCTGCTAGAAATTGCCGTTATTTCCATCCCATCTATCGGTACTTTCATCTACCAAGTTGATTCTAAACACATACGTTTGTTTGTTGAAGCTTTACAATATTTTAAAGAAATAATATGCAAGTATTTAGCATATAATCTTCATCCTCTTACCCCATGCTGAACCACAGTCTCAGGAAAACGCCGTAAAAGCAATAGTAACATTTCTGCCCGTTCTAAAGTATTGAAGCACTGGTCTGTAGCTTTTAATAACATTTCACATTGAACCCGGCCAGGAAGAGTTTCAAATAAACCTAAAAGGAGAGCAATATTGAATTAATGTTTTTAAAAGATAGATACAGGTAAAAATTAGAAACTGAAAGTATGGGGTGAAGATAGGAGGAAAAAAGACATAAAAATCTAAGGAAGAGTTAGACACATTAGCTCAAGTATTCTGTCCTAAGAGAATCTTTTTCCAGATTTATTTATGTATTTATCATATTTATAGCATCTTGCAGAAAAATGGCACAAAATAAAAAATTGTAAAATTAAAATATTAAAATAAGTAAAACTTTAAAATATATCAGCAACATTATAGAGCAAGTTAGTAGAAATTATGTTAAAAACAATGCAACCATCTTATTAGATCACCATTTCTTTTTGATCCTTAAGCTCCCAGGACAGCCATGTTTCCGGGGACTTCTAGAAGTTATCAAGGATAGAGCCAATCTCACCTGGTGGGAGGAGAATAATGTTCCATGGGGCAGGCACCAGGATAGAAAAAGTAAATCTCCTGCATACCACCAGATGAAACTTTTCTAGATGAAACTCATAGCATACCTCTTCTGGCAGACTTGATAGGATGGGCAAATGTAATCGGGTGGTGAAAGTTCCTCAAATAATAATAGAAAGGGCTTCAAAGATCAAAAACAGTACCTTAAAATAGACCCAGAAGCAACTGGCGATCAATACAGCTTGTAGAGCAGGTGTAATGTGTGCCATTCACTGCAGCAATTTACACATTGAATCTTCTGGATAGTCTTCAAAGGCCATCCCAACTACATTATACCCACATTAGTTTACCCAAGAAGTGACCAAAGCATGAGTGAATTGAGAGCCTTTCAAAAGAGCAACTAAGATGCTCAAAAGTCTGGAGACTAAAACATATGAAGAACGGCTGCAGGATTTGGGTTTGGCTAAAGAAAAGAAGAATTAGGGGTGACATGATAGCAGTATTCTAGTAGTTCAGTGGCTGCCACAAAGAAGAAGAGGTCAAATTATTCTCCAAAGCACCAGAGGGCAGAATAAGAAACAATGATTAGAAACTAATCAAAGAGAGAAAAAATCTGGAATTAGAGAGAAACTTTCTAACAATGAGGACAATTAATCAGTGGAACAGCTTATCTCCAGAAATAGTGGGCGCTCCAACATTGGATGTTTTTAAGAAGAATCTAGATCTGTGATAGCGAACCTATGGCATGCATGCCAGAAGTGGCATGCAGAGCCATTTCTCCTGGCAGCGAAGCCATCACCAGTTGGTCTTCCGGGTTCTGGTGCAGCAGCCAGCTGGTCTTCACGCGCATTGGCATGCCAGAAAGCAGAAGAGAAGCCATCCGGTGCGCATGCCTTCTCCCTTTCCCCCTGATTTCTCCCAGGCAGGTACTGGCCGGTGCTCACTTCCCTTACTGCTCATCGCTCATTGTCATGTGAAGTGTTAATACTACTTTATAATGTGGGCCACACTTGGAATACCCGTCTCCTTTTTTGGTCGCCATGATATAAAAAAAGATGTTGAGACTCTAGAAAGAGCACAGATAAGAACATCACAGATGATTAGTGGACTGAAAGCTAAAACATATAAAGAACGGTTGCTGGAATTGAGTATGTCCAGTTTAATGAAACGAAGGACTAGGGGTTACTACATTGTAGTAATGTTCCAATATCTCACAGATTGTCACAAAGTAGAGGGAGTCAAGCTATTCTTCAAAGCACCTGAGGGCAGGACAAGAAACAATGGTTGGAAACTAATCAAGGAAAGAAGCAACCTAGAACTAAGAAGAAATTTCCTGACAGTTAGAACAATTAATCAGTGGAACAACTTGCCTCAGATGATGTAAATGTTCCAACCCTGGAGGTTTTTAAGAAGATATTGGGCAACCATTTATTTGAAACACTACAGGGTTTCCTGCCTGACCAGGGTTTGGACTCTCCAATGTCTCTTCCATCTCATATTGTCTCGTCTCACTGATTCTCATATTGGGTAGTGCAATATAGAAGAAAACCTACCATCATCTTGTTCATCAAAGCTTCCTACAAATCAAGTTCATTAACACACCAATAAACATCATTTTCCAAGGAATTTAAGTCTAGAAGAAATTTATACCTTTTAAAAACTCTGTTTGCTTATCCTGTGAATCATTACGAAGTGCTGATGTGATAATACTAATCTCCCGCCATACCACTGGTTGCTCTGGAAAATTTACAAACCTGAAATAAAGAATAGGGGACAAGAGAAATTTCTACTTGAAATCACTAAGAACAGCTGAAATTTTGTTATGAAAAGTATGCTATGAAAGTGAAAAGGTTTTGCCAAACTGGTCATATTAACAGCAGTACAAGTTATATTATGGAACCACAAAAAAAATAAAAATTAGCTATTCAAATAATCAATGCTCAAAAACCAACAAGTAAAAGAAAAAGGACAATATGAACATTCATTGGTTAAGGGATAAAAAAGGGGAAATTGGAAAGCAAATAGTTTTTTTAAAGCATTTTTTTTAATACTGAATACATCATGTAGTAAAAGTACTAAACTTAAGATAAAAACCTTATATCAAATAACATTTGAGGGAGGTGGGCAGTACAGAAATGTGAAATATAAATAAATAATAAATAAATTTAATGCAATTTAATGCAATCAATGCTGCTCTTAGTTCTGAATGCAATCATAACATTAACATTTTAGAAAACATAGTTTATATTAACAACTTTTTTCTTTAAAGTTTTATGTTATTTAAATCATGTGTTAATTTCTAGTCAATACTATATAAAAAAAACTACTGTACCCAAATAATATAATGTAATATTTATGTTTTATAATAATACATGACCAATATTAATTAAAAGAAAAGAATCAGGAAAATGTACAAAGTTTTTATATAAAAGTACCTATAGCAAGTTATATTCATCGTTTAAAAAGTTTTGTCTAATAAATTTTGTGCTTGAGGTATATAATTTCAGCTTATTGTCATAAAATAGAATAAGACACTTCTTTGCTAGTGAAAACTTTTCCATTGAAAAAATATAAAAAAGCTGAGGCATGTGAAGTTTTTTGTTTTTCTATGAAAGCTCTCTTTTAAAGAGGTCAGCCCAGAAGCTTCTATGACTGCTAAAAGGGTTCTAAGAAACTATTCAATATTCCCTCATTTAACACTGCTCTTTAAAACTTGAAATTCTATGTTAACAAATTCCATATATTAATTATAACTATGAGAAAAATGTTTTTATCCATTCTGAATTTACTGTTCATAGATATCATTAGGTGACAAATTCTATCCATACCATATATATGTTAAGTATTTCCCCCCCAAGATATCAGTATTTGGATCCAAAGCAGGATCCAACATGGGTGCACTTGTTATAGAGGTAGCTAAAAGAAAACTTGCCAGATTCTGGGGGCTACTGAGTGGTCCTAGGAAAATGTACATTTTCTTGGTATTGCATGGGTGCTATGAGAAACATGGATAAAGCAAGATTTCCAAAAGGTACAAGCATGCACATGCTGAATCCAAAGCACTTTTCCCACTTTGAATCTATCTGCACATCTTTCACTTCCATACCTCCATAAATCTAGATGTCTTTCTTCAAAAATAAATCTTTAAAGATCTTGATTGTCCCTCTTATCAGATTAATTTATTACAGGTAGTCTTCATTTAATGTCAATTAATTCAGTGACCATTTGAAATTATGGTGACACTGATAATAACTGGCCCTTGACCAACCAATGCAACCGTATGGTCACATAATAAAAATTCATGCTAACCCATATTTATAATCGTTTCCACCCACCCACCCTTTCCGCCACTGACCTGCATCATCTTTGCTTGCCTCCCCTATGGCTGGTGGCTTTTTCCTTTCTGGCTATCCATTCATACTCCCACAGCTTCTTAACGCCATATTGCCTCCCCAGTTGTAAAATGGGCAAAACTCACTTAACAAATGGTTCATTTAGCAACATAAATTTTGGGCCCAATTGTGGTCATACATCAAATACTACATGTACAATAAAAAGCAATTGCACATAAAGGTATTCTCATACTGATTTAAATTTCAGAGAGCACTTGGTCATCTGCAGGGAATAGAATGCATCACATCTTATTATAAAACAGATCAATTACAAATGAAATAGGTTATCCCATCCATTCAATCCTAATTTGGGAAAAATCCAGTAAAATATGTCTTACATGTCATATAACAATCTGCCTGCTGATGCTGTTCGTTCTGCATTCTTCTCAATGGAGTACATCTCATACTAGAAAACAAGAAAGAAGAGTGTGAAGAGACAAAAACATTCCTACACTGAACATCTTGCAAACTTTTCTAACTTACCATAACTAGAATGAGAAAAAAATGAAGAACAGAACCATTAACACTAATAGAGACATCAATTCTATCATATTAAAATTGTGGTATTCTACAGGTTTCACTGTTCATTTCCCCAAAGTTTCTCCATTACTATCAATTGGGTTTAACCCAACTGTTTTATGAGATTACTGGAAAACATTAAGGGAATAAAATAGGGTGGTCAAAGGTTGATGCTTGCAAATTTTATTATGAAAGCCTAATTTCTTTATATTATAATATTTTTTTCCAGAAGGCCTTCTTTCAAAATTAGTTTATGAAAGGCAACCCCCTTTTCACCACATTCTTTATATTTTAAGTTCAGGTCATTGTTGTAAATATCTTCATTTTTATATGATTCTTGGTCCCCTAATTTAGGTTTAAATAGTATTAGTTGTCAGGAGGAATTTTGTGCAGTTATTGTAGTGTACTCTTTTGGAACCTTAATCCATTTCTGGCAAAGATCACAATCATCATCTCTTGTTTAGACCACAATCTAAAAGGGTTTCACCTCTTCTCATTCCATTTTTTGTTAAACTGATTCTCCCTGAGGCAATAATATAAATGAATTATTTTACAAGGATTTAAAATCTACCTTCAACGTCTTCTAATCCTGCACTACAGAAGAAAAGGAGTGAGGGCAATCAGTTGCTCTTCCTAATTCAGGAAGCAAGAATATTTAAATAATGAAAGCAATAATCTGACAATCCGTTTCCCCACAATGATTCGATTCTGAGGGGATATGAATTGTTTTTGTTTTTATTTTTAT
The DNA here is from genome assembly GCF_009769535.1 of Thamnophis elegans. Taxonomy (NCBI): domain Eukaryota; kingdom Metazoa; phylum Chordata; class Lepidosauria; order Squamata; family Natricidae; genus Thamnophis; species Thamnophis elegans. The sequence goes on along the minus strand of NC_045558.1, from coordinate 90,402,544 downwards.
GTGAAGCAGAGGAAAGATACCAAATAATACAATCTTTGATTTCTCTACTACAGTCTTTTAAAAAGGTTTTTTTCAACGTTATCCCTTCGCACGAGGAAAAGAGCCTCTCGTCAAAGGCAAGAAAGATGCTGCCTCCAAATGCAAAGGATAAAGTTCTCTGGAAAGCGGCAGGTCAGAGGCGGTGGAGCTCGGCTGAAGCGAAGCACCAGAAAACAAGTAAAACAGGCGGCATTCCGAACACCAAATCCACAACCAACCAACCTGAATGTTGAAGTCGGCAGGATAGAGACTCCGCGCGGTGATAAGCCAAGCTTTGGCAGCCCACAGGTCTCCTTGGACTAGTTCCCGGGCTCGCTTCACCAAAAACTCACAATCGCCCAACGCCGACATATTGCAGGCCTTTAAAACCGCGCATGCGTACATAACGGCCCAGTAAAAATCGCTCTATTACTTCCTAGGACGAATGAAGTCGGAGAACAATTCTACGCATGCTCAATATCTGAAGTTACGCGGTCTTTTTTTTTTATGGACGAAGTAACTGTTGAATATTGGATATCCATATCATGACCTTTTCAGGTTACTCTATAAATCACTCTTTGTTTTCTTGCAATATATTTCGCAGGTGGAGTGATACTGTTCACTGCTGAAGGCAGTGAAGCTCTGAAGGTATTCCCTGGATTTTTGTAGCTAAATTGTAACCTCTCCCTTGTAACCACCATAGTAGGTTAAACTGTATATGAAGTTTCCGAGGGACTTTTTAAAAAAAAGTAAAATATTTATTAAAATAAGGAAAGATTTAGAGTTGAGTTTGTGAATCTTCCATTAGTTTTTGACAACACAGATAATCTGCTGCTTATCATAGCTACATTGACTTTCTAAATCTTTTCACTCTTATGTACGCATTTGGTACTTAAAACTGTTTCCAAAACTCGAGGATAACTTTAAAGTAAACGTACTATCACAAATAGTACGAAATAGTACTATAGTATACTAGTAGTATACTAGTACTATAGTACTATTTCGTACTATTTGTGATCATACTATGTAAGTGGCAGTTTGTAGGCAATTTCTGCCTTCTAAATGAGTAAGTACCTAACTTGCTTCAGAGAAAATGAGACCATTAGCAAGTCAGTAGTGATATTTTCTTCTTCCGTTCAATTGTGATACAGTATAATCCAAAACAGGATTGAGATTGCCTTTGAAGATTAGTACAGGGCTTCATGAACTGGGGTAGAAAAATATTTTTACTAACCTCTAATAATTGAAATGTAACTTTTCATTCATTAAGGATATAGACAATGAAATAATGTATGACCTCTAGATTCCAAATGTTTGTTGACCATAATAAATCTCACTATCTAGAATTATCTTATACTAAAAAGAATTATCTTATATTAAAAGTATCTTATACTAAAACTCATTGGTATAATGAGTTGATGAACTTTATATAATCACTATATTATATACTTGTAATTTTAAACTTTTTATAATTGTGTTTCAATTTTCTATTTCAATTTATAATACAATCTACATCTACAGTATGTATGTTATATTATGCATCTTTTTCCTTCCATTTTGTATTAAACAAACAATAAAAACACTACACACAATTATAAAAGAAGACAAATATGCTAAAGAAGAAACAAAAAAGATATATATTCACAAATATATATAAGGTTGCACTATGAATATTCAGTGAATGGAAGCCATAATTCATTACAACCACCCATAGCTTATTTGTATTGATAAATTACTGATTCCTAAATTGCTGGTAAATCAGTTCTATAAATCATGGAATAATTGAATTCCAAATACCAAACTCAATAGTTGAAGCCCAGGTTATGTTTCCAGTCCTGGATATCAAATCTTTTAAGCATTTTTGTCCAGATGTCATTTCCATGTGATAGAGATAAACTTCAAAATAATATGAAAATCTAAAAATTGTAAATCTCAAAGTTAAATTAATACATGTTAATACACAATAATTTATTTCTTAAGTAGAACAATTGTTGGACACTGTAGAAACACGTATTTAAATAAAGCATTTATAAATAAAGAATTTTAATGTTAGTGCAGCTCCAGCATAAATATAACTGATTTACCAACAACCTTGGACTTTTCTGTATAAATGCGGTAGAGTCATTCTGAAATATTATTTCTTATTGGAAAAGATATGATTTAAAATCATATGATTATATTTTTCATAGTTTCCAAGCTTCTTGAGTTGTTTTCCCCTTTAGGATTTTCATCCAAGGAACCTTTTCCAAACTCTGTCTGAGTTTAAAATCAGTTCTTTGAAAAGTTAAGACTCTGATATTATCAGGGTGGATAAAAATTGATATTTTTTAAATTAAAAATCAGATTTTTTTTATTTAAATCAGATTTTTTATTTTTATCAAATTTATTTTAATAAAGATAGTTTTCTATTTAAAATATATTAATAATTTAGTTTATTCGTCATGAAATGGAGCTTAGTTATGTAGCATGAGGCTGTATATTATGCAATATTGGGACTGTCGGTGAGTCAACAGCGGGCCAGAGGAGCTGCTGCGGGACAGAGATGACAGTTGCTCTTTTAAAAATTATGATTTAAATCAAGCCTTTTTACTAGTGATTTAAATCATGATTTAAATTGACTTGATTTAAATCAAATCCATCCTGGATATTATTATGTTCCATTGCTTGTGTTTGCATTATATTGAATTCTGATATGATATGATCACTCTCACCCAAGTTTCCTGCAATTTCAATTCCCTCTATTACTTCTTCATGAGAATTAAATCCAGTATGACTATCCCTCTAGTTCCCTCTTTTACCTTTTGGACAACAAACTGGTCAGCTAGGTTGGTCAGGAACCTATTCAATTTCTCACTTGGTGCAGAATTAGTCTTCCACTTGATGTCAGGGTAATTGAGGGCCCCCATTATTGTAGTGTGTCTCCTACATATATTTGTTAATTGATTAGCAAACAATACACCTGTTTTTCCTGCTTAGTTGGGTGACCTTTAGTATACACCTACGGCAATGCCATTCTTTTTTTCTCTTATATTGACTTATATGCATTGTAGGAGGTTTTCGTCTTTGGCTTCGTGCATTTCTATAGCAGTATAGTCAGGAGTGGGTTCCATCAGTTGCTACTGCCAGTTTGCTTGTGGGTGCACCACATATGCGGTTGTCTGCCCATGCACAGTGCAATAAAAATTGCTCTGTGCATGTGCAGAAGTCAAAAAGGAGAGATCCAGTTTGGAGGTGTGGCAGGCCGGGTCATTGCCGGTTCCAGAGACCCAGGCTGCCAAACCACTCCTGGTTTGGCCAAACCAGTAGGAATCCACCACTGAATATAATGGTTTTTATATATAGTGCAACTCCACCTCCTCTTTTATGGGGTCTGTTTTATTTTAACAGTTTCAATATGTTCCAGTCATGGATTTCATCCCAACAAGTATCAGTAATTACTGATTATCTGGTTAAATTGTCTTGCCTCAATTTCCTTTGCTTCCTCTTATTGACTGCTAATGTATATTTGGATGGAACGGGACAACTCTCTCTGGCCAGTTGGCCACAATGTGTTGTTCTAATCTAGACACTATTTGGAGATAACTATGGTATAATACCTCAGAAATAAATGACTGTAGTTTTGAAAGAAATAAATTATCAATGTACTTTGTTTTGCCTAATTTTACATAAGGTGTTTGACGTCCATTTTATTTGGAAGGAAATATATTTGGGAGCCCTTTTTCTTATTGTAATTTGAAAATTGACTAAGCACTTTTTTACAGTGTAAAAAGCAAATTTCTGTATCACTTAGTTTCTCTTAGATCAGTAAGATTTATTTCTGAGAACATAAGTGGAAGATAATACTGCTGATTGCCCTGAGATTCATGCCTAGAAATTCAGAAATTTCTAGAGCTACTGCTGAAAAGAGCATCATTAATCTGCGAAAAGTAAAAGCAAGGAGGAGGGAGCAAGCTTCCTTCCAGTCAGTGGAAAGAATATGTCAAATTCATATTGGAAAGATACCTTCAGCCAGGGCTGGACAGTTTAACAACTCAATTCCCTGTTCTGATTTGCACACTGAACTCTTTGACAGTACAGAGAAATACCTTTCCCTCCCCCTTCTCATTTCCTTTGAAACTTGCCTTGGGCATTTGAAACTTGTGGGATTCTGCTCCCCCTTCTCCATCAGTAGCAGGTTTATGTGATAATGTTCCTTTTGACCATTTCATTCCATGAAGCTTTTTTTTTCTTTTTCCTGTTTTCCCTGTTCTAAATTGGAAATAGGCTTTTTTTATTGCAGATTCAGATCACTAACAGTCCTATGCCTTAACAAGTATGACACTTTGCAACCTAGTGGCAATTTAGCAGTGCTCAAATAGTACAGAGGTAAGAAGTTGTCTTCAGTGTAGTTTAAAAAGAGAAAGATTTCCATGATTTCCAGAGTGACTTATGGAAGATAATAAATTATTCTTATTTTGAAACAACATGGAACAAAGCCACTATTTGTGAATTCTGGAAAATAGCATGGGGCAATACAGATGATTGTATTCATGGTACCTGCTTGCAATTATGTAAGTAACTTAGAATTTTAAAAGTTAATTTTAATTCTTCTAGAAAATTTAGTATTTTGCATGTGTGCTGGTATATATTTTATTAACAAATATTACAAAAGATGAACATTTCTAACATTTTTCCTTTTTGACTTCCTAATTAAAACTATGCCAAAATTTCCAACACAGAAAAGATAATAACTTGTAACTGAGGAGTATTTATTATCTTTTTTAAAATATCATTAAGTTAAAATCAACTAAATATTTTTAAGAAATCTCAATTAAAGGTACTTTCAGGGGAAATATGCACGCTTATTCAGAACTGGATTTCTTGAATCCAGTGATTTTGGAACAGTTTCATTAAAACTTAATATGTTATTGTCTACAGTACAGAAAAGACTTCAAATTGTGTAGATTTTTAAAACCGAATGCAAATTGATCATACATTTTTGGTGAATGGAATTTGAAGGCTTAAGAAGATAATCAATAATAACAAATATTTTCAATTTTCATCCAATATGTACATTTCCATCAAGTGCATTTTTATTAAGCATGCATAGCTGTTTCCAGTAGTATTGAGAATATAATGCATGACTTACATAATGTTAGAATTGGCTCATTATACCACCTCCAGTTTCCATAATTATCTACATAATTTTTTGCATTTCAGCTGCTTATAATATGATTGATTTTATAGTTATGAGAGAAACATATTTAAATAACTATGTTATCTCTTATTTTGCAGAATAAAAATGAGTTTTCTTCATTTTATTGCTTGTTTGATGTAAGGGGAAAAATCTGGGTGTGGTGAGCATATAGCTAAAATATATGAGTAATGGGCTAAAATATATGTTGAGGTTTTATATAGAATAAATCACAATTTGTCTAGGTTTCACAGAGAATGATTAAGGTATATATGCTTGATTTTAACAAAAATGCAACTGCACTTCTTGACTTGGTTAAATAATATATTTCTTAACTATTACAGACTGATTCAGCTTAACACTATGGATAGTACAAGTTCTCATAAGAATTTAACAGTGTTTTACACAATTTCTATTCAATCCTTGATTGTAATCTATATATAATTCAGAAGTTGGATTAGCACCAAATTCTAGTTCACTTTTAACCACATATGTACATGGAGAAATCTTGGGGCAGTCACTTTCTCTGGATCCAACCTACTTCACAGGATTTTTTTTGTGGAGAAAAGGAAAAAGAAGGGGTGCTATCTATACCACATAAGGCCATGATGGCAAACATATGGCACACATGCCACAGGTGGCACGCTGAATCATATTTGCCACACGGTAGCCCTCAGCTCCAGCATGTGCCTTCTGGAGAGCCAGGGGAGGCTGTTTTCACCCTCCCTATGCTTCCGGAAAGTCTCTGGAGCCTGGGGAGAAGAAAACAGGCCCAACAGGCAAACTGGAAGTTTGTTCCTGAACGAAAAACAGGCCCAACTTCCAGTTGACACACTAAGCCTGTTTTTCGCCCTCCCCAGGCTCCGGAGGCTTTCCGGAAGCCTGGGGAGGGCGAAAAACAGGCCCAATGGGTCAACTGGAAGTTGGGCCTGTTTTTCGCTCTCCCCCCCCCCATGCAGAGGGGTGCATGCACATGCACAGGGGGAGGGTTGCATGCATATGTGCAGGGGAGTGGGCATGCACACGCAATAGCATGCCCACTCACAGTTTTGGCACACTTTTAGAAAAAGGTTAGCCATCACTGACCTAAGGTTTCTAAATGAAAAAGTGAGATAAAACAAATCTAACAATTATTAAAATATCTGAAATATTAGAAAAACAAATGAGAGACAGTGTGATGTTAACATGTGAGTCAATGACAGCCTAGACCAGTAGTTCCCAACCTTTTTTTGGCCATGCCCCACCTAAGCATTTCTAAAATCCTTATCCCCACCCCACCTCACCCTGTAACATACAGTATAATTCTTACTTTACTCTATTCACGCAGAGGAAGCATAAAAGGCCATTATCTTGGTTTAAAGAAGGTGCAAATTGCCCCCATTAAAAATCAAATTGCCTCCCTGTGAGGTGTGGGCTCCATGTTGAGAACCACTGGCCTAGACCAAAGAAAAGCCAGAAATCCTGTAGGGTTGCTGTGACGATTATTCTATTCTAATGTAGTTGGATAAAGTTGGTCACACTTGCTTGGATTTAGAATGCAGCTGTACAGGTTCTGTGTAAGTTATCTGAGGCATAGTCATGCCCAGTTACCTGGGGAGAGTTCAGATCTGTTGATCCTGATGAAATGGACAGGGTCCTCGGAGCTTTGAGCTTGCCCAACTGGATCTTAAATCCTTGTTCCTTTTTATGCGTTAGGATAGCCTAGCAGAGGGCAAGTGGTTGAGTCCATGTTTTTGTGAATGCTTCTCAGCAGGAGGGGGTCTTTGCATCCTTGTGGAAGGAGGTGGCTGTCTTCCCCTTCCTTAAGAGGTCATCACAATGAATCTGGACAGTTTTGATCCAGTTTCCAACCTTGTCTTTTTAAGGAAGATTGTTGAGATATAAATGCCTTACAGCTACAGAGGACCTTCGAAAAAACAAGTTATCTGAGCCTTTTCAGTCAGGATTTACACCTTTTTATAGCACTGAGACAGCATTGATTACTCCTGTTGAATGACTTTTAGCAGACTCGAGATGGAGGCTGTGCACTGGCCCTCCTTGATTTTTCAATGGTTTTCTTTTTTAAATATAATTTTATTAAAGTTTAAAAATACAAAGATAAAAACTAATACAAGAGAAAAAAATGAAAAATGAAAAGTGCAGAAAAAAAGGAGGACAGGGAAAATATAAGATATATAACAAATATATCAAAATTACTTTGTACTTAATCAAGATGAATACAGTAAATGTACAGTGTACGTTGTGTATATTAATCTTAAATAAGTAAATCAATGTCATATTCCTTTCTTTCCTTTACACAGTAACTTATCATTTTGTCTAAAAATACAATAAAATATCTTAAATAAAGCATTTCTTTTCTGTCCTTCATCATCATTTAAACTTATTTAAGAAAAAAACATGTATTGATGTTTATTCCTTTTAAGTAATGTCAGATGTTTATTTCTTTTCATTCTCTCTTTATCTTTTCATAAGTATAATACATCTCTTTTATAAATCCAAACCCAGAAAGTTATCCAAGTCAGTCTTCTGAATTGAAATCCATAATCTAAATCATCATTATTTGGGTGTCCCTTTTAACTATTAAAACATAAACCAGTTTCATGTGTAAGTCCCATCTATGTCACTATCATTCTTGTACCCTGTCTTTTTAAATACAAAACAGACTAATTCTCAGTTGTATCCTTTATCTCCCTTTTAAGTTCAATTGTACAGTAGTAGTCAATCTTAAGAGAAAGTCTGAATACATTGTTGCAAAATATCCTTGAATTCTTCCAGAGTTAACTTCTCTCCATTCCCCATTGGTGGGTTTCTTCTCTTAATTATCTATAGTTTTTCTTGTTGCCTCTTGGAACCACCTTTCAAGGTCTTCTCTTATATTTTTATGTGTAATCTACAACATTTTCCTAAGGAATAATTTTTTACATTTAGATGCAAAATATTCATATATTTTGTGAGAGAGAGAGAGAGTGTGTGTGTGTGTGTGTGTATGTGTGTGTTTATTTGTGCTGATAAATAAAGGGAGACTAGTATAGATCTATTTCAAGCTATTTAGCTCTCATCAGCTAGCCACACCCTTACTGGGATTTGAACCTGGGCTATATGGCATACTAGGCAGACTAGGCAGAGATCTTAGCCATTAGGCCACAGGCTCTTATCCGTTTATCAGCGAAGCCAGGGTGAAGGTATCTATTAGATTTTTACAACCCCTGGTAAGCCCCAATTATGGGAGGAAGCTAACTGCTTCCATCATCTGTCCTTCGGCTCGTCACAAGAGTCCATCACGACAGAAACCCAATCTTTTTACTGTTGCTTTTGTTATATTTGTGTTTTTTTATTTGTGCTGATAAATAAATAAAGGGAGACTAGTATAGATCTATTTCAAGCTATTTAGCTCTCATCAGCTAGCCACACCCTTATTGGGATTTGAACCTGGGCTATATGGCATACTAGGCACACTAGGCAGAGATCTTAGCCATTAGGCCACAGGCTCTTATCCGTTTATCAGCGAAGCCAGGGTGAAGGTATCTATTAGATTTTTTACTGTTGCCTTTGTTATATTTGTGTTTTTTTATTTGTGCTGATAAATAAAATGTGCCTAGTATGCCATATAGCCCTAGTGTGCCTAGTATGCCATATAGCCCAGGTTCAAATCCCAGTAAGGGTGTGGCTAGCTGATGAGAGCTAAATAGCTTGAAATAGATCTATACTAGTCTCCCTTTATTTATTTATCAGCACAAATAAAAAAAAACACAAATATAACAAAGGCAACAGTAAAAATATTGGGTTTCTGTCGTGATGGACTCTTGTGACGAGCCGAAGGACAGATGATGGAAGCAGTTAGCTTCCTCCCATAATTGGGGCTTACCAGGGGTTGTAAAAATCTAATAGATACCTTTCACCCTGGCTTCGCTGATAACGGATAAGAGCCTGTGGCCTAATGGCTAAGATCTCTGCCTAGTGTGCCTAGTATGCCATATAGCCCAGGTTCAAATCCCAGTAAGGGTATTCCAGGAAACACCAAGCCTGAAGTAGCCTGAAGCAGCCTGAAGATGACGAATGAGACTTCGTCGAAATGTCGCCAAGACATCTCCAATTCTACGCGGGAGAAAACCCGAACAATTAGAGATCTACATACTAACACCCGCGAAAACCTCAGAAAACAAATATCGAACCTCTACGGGGAGGAAACCCACCATCTGACCAGGACCTATGAAAAACATGAAGTCCAAAGAGCTTCCATTTTATGTGACCTCGCATTCCTACGCAACTGCCGAGATGAAAACCTAATCCCCACACGATTCCAATTGAAATTCCACTCCAACTCTGCAGCCACCAAACGCATCCTGAAAAGAACAGAATTGGCCCTAATCAGAAATGAACTTCACATGAAAAGATTCCTCCTAGACCGAATCAACAAAGATCTCCTCACTCTTCACCTCAAACTCATCAACAAGATCCACCCCACACTTTGGGACAAATCGAAACAACTCGCCACCTGGAGAACTGAAACAAAGACCATCCTAAAGACAGAAACACACACCAACAAACTCCGAAGACTAAAAGAACGCCAGAAACCAACCCCCCCCCACACACAGCCGCACATGAAACAAACAGTGCATAACATCTCAGATAGGATCCTCACCAAAGCCGAAACCAATGTCCTTTCAAAAGGATTCAACTTTGCAGTCGCCCCCAAATACATCCCCACTGAAACCATTATATGCGGAGTTGAAACCAGCCTGACCAAAATCAACCCTGATGACGCTAACAGAATCAGATTCGAAATCACCAACATCCTCTGCACCAGCAAGCCACCCAAAAACAACTTACCCAAAGAAGAACAGACAGCACTACATAATCTGAAAGAAGACACCAGCATAATAATCCTACCAGCAGACAAGGGCAATGCCACAGTGGTTATGAATACTTCTGACTACCAAACCAAATTAACCAACCTACTCCAAGACTCCACATACAAACCCCTAAACACGGACCCCACCACCTACCTGGAAAAAACCACTAGAACCAAAATAAAAGCCTCCCCCATCAGTGAAGAGATCCAGCAAAGAATCATTCCCAGAGAAAAATCATCCAGATGCCCCAAGCTCTATGGTCTCCCCAAGATACACAAAGAAGGAACTCCACTTAGACCAATAGTCAGCTCCATAGGCTCACCTTTACAAAATCTAGCCAAATTTCTTGCCAAACAACTACAGCCCTATGCAGATTCCATCACCTCACATGTAAAAAACTCTTTCCACTTCATAGAGATCATAAAGAAACAAAACTTACAGCCCAGTGACCTACTCGTGAGCTTTGATGTCGTATCACTCTTCACCCAAGTGCCAATCAAAGAAGCCTTAACAGCTATCCAAAACAAATACAACCCCCCCAAACACATCCTTGATCTGACCAACCACTGCCTATCCAACACATACTTTATTTACAATGGACAAAAATACAAACAGATAGAAGGAGCACCCATGGGATCACCCCTCTCACCTGTCATTGCCAACCTCTACATGGAAAACTTCGAAACCCAAGCTCTAGAAAAATCTGATCACAAACCCAAACTCTGGCTCAGATATGTAGACGACACTTTCATAATCTGGCCACATGGGAAAGAACAACTGGACAACTTCCTTACACATCTCAACAGCCTACACCCCAAAATACAGTTCACCATGGAAACAGAAGTAAACAACCAACTCCCCTTCCTGGACGTCTTAGTCTACAGGAAATCTAACGGCTCCCTAGGACACACCATCTACCAGAAGAAAACACACACCAACCGCTATCTGCACGCACTCTCACACCACCACCCAGCCCAGATCAATTCCGTAGCCAAGACACTCATCTCCAGAACAAAACGCCTAGCTGATGAACAACACCTAAAAACCGAACTACACACTCTCACTAACGTACTGACATCCAATGGATTCCAAAGAAATAAGATCACCAACCTAATCCAAAAAGAAACCCCCACTAAAGTCCAGGACAGAGAACAAGAAAACGGAAAAGCCCTCCTCCCATACATAAAGGGCACCACAGACAGAATCAGCAAAATCCTCCGCAAACACAACATCAAGACAGCATTCTGCACAGACCGAAAAATATCCACCATCCTAAGAAACCCCAAAGACAAAATTGAGTTAAAAAATCAAGGAGTATATGAAATCCCATGCACCACCTGCCCTACCACATACATCGGACAAACCAACAGAAGAATAAGTGCACGCATTGAAGAACACAAAAACGCAATCAAAAAAGAGGAACCAACTTCTTCCCTGGTCCAACACCTTAAAGCCACAGGACATAAAATTAATTTCAATAAAACTAGAACTATCGCCAAGGCCGAACATTTCAACAACCGAATAATCAGAGAAGCAATTGAAACAGAAAAACGCCCACACAGCATGAACAGGCGGGACGATACCTCCCACCTGCCAGCCTTTTAGAAGCCTGCCCTTATTGACAAACGAGTCCCGAACATGATGAATGACACCAGGCCTACACCCACAATAGCCACACAGAATATCACCACCAAACATCCACAAAGAAAACAGACAAAAACACAAACTGATGAGGAGGCACGACCCAGAACCAGAAGCCAGACTGCAAAAGCACAATTAGCCTCTTTAAAACCCCTCCTATCCCTACATGAAACACAATCCCCCAAACAATCAGAACAGAACACACCTCCACCAAATAAGGATACACCTCCACCCAATCAAGACACAGCCAAGCCCCCACCCAATCAGTTCAAACCCCCACTGGCAGTTAAAAGGAAGAAACAGCCGAGATCTCACACTACTCCTGGAAACACTAAGCCTGAAGCAGCCTGAAGATGACGAATGAGACTTCGTCAAAACGTCGCCAAGACATCTCCAATTCTACGCGGGAGAAAACCCGAACAACTAGAGACCTACATACTAACACCCGCGAAAACCTCAGAAAACATATATATATATGCTGAAGCCAGGGAAGAAGGTATATATTAGTGTCACAACCCCTGGTAAGCCCCAATTATGGGAGGAAGCTAACTGCTTCCAACATCTGTCAATCGGCTCGTCACAAGAGTCCATCACGACAGAAACCCAATATTTTTACTGTTGCCTTTTGTTATATTTGTGTGTTTTTTTTAATTTGTGCTGATAAATAAATAAAGGGAGACTAGTATAGATCTATTTCAAGCTATTATGGGAGGAAGCTAACTGCTTCCAACATCTGTCAATCGGCTCGTCACAAGAGTCCATCACGACAGAAACCCAATATTTTTACTGTTGCCTTTTGTTATATTTGTGTGTTTTTTTTAATTTGTGCTGATAAATAAATAAAGGGAGACTAGTATAGATCTATTTCAAGCTATATATATATATTGGTGTTTTTATTTGTAACAAAAGGCAACAGTAAAAATATTGGGTTTCTGTTGTGATGGACTCTTGTGATGAGCCGATTGACAGATGTTGGAAGCAGTTAGCTTCCTCCCATAATTGGGGCTTACCAGGGGTTGTGACACTATAATATATATATATATATGATTTTAAACAAACTATAGGAATCACATAAGTGCATTTAAGATATAAAATGCCAAAAAAACCTTAAAGGGTTTGTCCGAGTTATGTAAAAAAATATAGCATTGTAAATCTGATGGTCAGCAATATATAAATAAACTAAGCAAGTTTTAAGTCTGTGCTTCTAATGGTAGAAGGGATTAATCTTTCCTGAAGAATCCAGTGGGAGGGAGACACAGGGCAGATAGTAGCATCTCCGGTCAATGCAGGGGGGGTGGCCAGCACTTTGATGTCTCGTGTACAGTCACAGAGCTGCTGTCTCCTGCATGTCACATTTGTGCATGGATCATCATCAGGTTCTTGGTTATAGGCCAGGGGTAGTCAACCTTTTTATGCCTACCGCCCACTTTTGTATCTCTGTTAGTAGTAAAATTTTGTATCTCTGTTAGTAGTAAAATTTTCTAACCCACCCACCGGTTCCACAGTAATGGTGATTTTATGAAAACCTAATGAAAATGTTTAAATAATGCTATGAAAATTTTTTTAAAAGTCAATTAAATTAGAAAAAGGAAAGTGCTTCAGTATCGGACAAAATCCCTACCGCCCACCATGAAAGCTGGAACGCCCACTAGTGGGCGGTAAAGACCAGGTTAACTACCACTGTTCTAGGCTGTTCACATTTTTTCATTGCAATTCATTTTAGCTCGTCATTCTTCAACCGTTATGTTATGGCTCCACAAAAGTGTAATTTGCCAGACAGTTTCTGTTTCATCTGCGGTGAATATACAGTGTTGAAGCAATAGCAGAATATTACAGACTTTGTGAAAAAAGTATACTTTGCATACTTTGGACTAAAAATTGGAGATCAAGATAAAGTTTGGGCACCTCATAAAGTGTGCAAACGATGTGTTGAGGACCTCTGAAACTGGTTCAAGGGTAAGAAAAATCTTTCCGTTATGGGATTCATATGGTAACAGTCATACTGATGTAAAAGGGTTTAATTCCAAATGGAAGCATTCCATTTCATACCCCAATCTTCACTCAGCAATTCGTTCCATCCCCCATAGCACAGATATACCAATACCCAAGCTCCCTGCTACCTTGGAAGAGATACCTAGCTCCAATGAAGGCGAAGTCATACCTGAACCAGATGACGAACCAAGTTCTGACTTTGAAGATGATACAAGACCAAAATTGTTTTTTCAGGAGGAGATGAATGATTTGGTAAGAGACTTCAATCTTCCCAAAGATGCCGCTGAGTTACCTGGATAAAGACTGAAAAGCAGGAATTTATTGTTGCCAGGAGTGTCATCTTCATAGTTCAGACATCATGAAAAGTTCGTTCCTTACTTTGCCCAGGAAGACAAGTTGGTTTATTGCATCGATGTCGAAGGTCTGATGGGTCAATTTAAAATCCAATATGATTCAGAGCAATGGCATCTTTTTATAGAGTTAAGCAAGGATTAAAAGCCTAAAAATTCCTGACGTAGATGAGGAACGTCGTTCTCCTGCTGCCTCCTGCAGAGAGTGCTTTTTAAGAGGCATATTTAAACAGTTAAGCAGAGTCATCCACGGTGACTCTGGCAGCAACTAGCTCAGCCTGACCTCAGCTCTTGCCTTTTTCCTTTTACATCTTTTTTTTTCTTTTCATGATGACAGGCAAGAGCAGAGTTGAAATCCTCTCTGAAACAGCTGGAAAAGGTACGTGTGGGTCGGAGGGAGGGGGAGGAATTCAAACTTCATCCTCCTGGTGCGGGGCTTTAGGCAAAGGCTGGAGGGAAGTGCTCTCCCTCCTCAAATGTAGTTTGATTGCAGGCAGAGCCACATTGTCTTTTCAAACCTGTAATCAGTGAAGCTGGGCTGGATCCTTCCGGGGCTGGGGGAAAGTGTGTATGCTCCAGTATGACTCTTTGACTTGCTTTCTGCTTCCTCCTGTGGTCTCCCTGACTCCCTCCAATCTAACTTTGTGTTTGTTTGTTTGTTTGAGAGAGAGTTTGTTTTAGTGAGAGAGGGAAGGGGGTAGGAGAGATAGTTCAATCCAACTTCTGTCTGTGTGTGTGTGTTTGAGAGGGGGGAGGGAGAAAGGGAGGATGGAGGGGGGAAAGGAGAAGAAAAAGAAAGAAGGAAACTTATTTTGCAAAGGAGAAAAACAAATGCTGTCACTTTAAATCGGAACTGAGCATGCCTGGCTGTGGAATTCTGGGAGTTGAAGTCCACAAGTCTAAAAAAAATTGTGTCAGTGCCTCACCAGCCATAAACCTCACCGCACATCACTGGCTCTGAGCATAGATCTGTACAGGGTAGCAAAAGACCACACTTCACTACACAAAGCGCTAAGAATTCTAGATCTTTATTGTTGAGGCTGGCAAGAGTTTGTGAAAAGGATGGCCATTTTTGTCTTGCCACTGCTCCCAACAGGATTGGAAATGTATTGTGTCCAAGCCTTATGAACCTGTTTTTCTTTCCTTGCTCACCTTTGTCCCAGCGAGACATCACTGGGCAAAACATTTTTCAACTTGAGTTGCTCCAATGTTGGAACTGACACCTGTAAATTTAATCATCAGTTTTAATTTATGTAACATTTTTATATGTTGCCTTAATGTTTTCATATGACAGTAGAAAACCAAAATTTGTAAGTCATCCAAAAGTTGAGAATTGTAATGCCCAACACTTCATTGTGAAAGGAAAATAAAAGTGCTGCAGTAAATGAAAAAAAGAAAGAAACTTTGGATAAAAGTCAGTATATGGGAATTTTAATTGAAATATATAATCTACAATACATCAGTATCATCAACTAATAGAAGATGAATTGTGAAAATATTCACAAAACTTGAGAAGCACTTGATGTTGCATGTGTCTTTAATAATCACCTGATTGAGATTGAAATCAGAAAATGTCTGGAAAGGAAAGGTAATCTGAATTAGAACTTGAATATATATGAAGGTGTAGGTTTTTTTGGTAACTTTTGGCAGTTTATGTTTGAGAAATTTGTTAGCCTTTTTGCTTTTTTTAAATTTTTGCTTTCAAAAACAAATACTGTATCAAATAAATTGGTGAGGTACAGTTTAGAGTTTAGTTTATACTTGTAGGACTCCTTTCATAGGTACCCTGGTTTTATGAGTGGTATCAATTGCATAATTTGCAAAATGAAGTACGTAGATGCAGATGTATGTCGTAGTCATGTTGACATTGTTCAATAAATAGATACAACCAGCAGCTATTGCACTCTAGGGATACTAAAAGCATGGGCATATGGTTGATACTGTATATAAAACATGAAAAGTTAGCATGCTATTGGCACTTATAGAGGATGGAGAAAAGTTAAACGGTTCTTTCTAACTGTTGCAAAAAAAATTGTATTTTATTTTATAAGAAATATACAGTATTTTGACATAAGTCTTATTCAAGACATTGAAACAGATCACACATTTTTGGGGAAAAAATGCATAAAATGTATACTCATACAAAAAAATGTTCCAAATATTCCTAGAAAATATAGAAAGAGATTATTGCTAAAACAGATAAAAGGGGCAGGTCACTATTCATTACAAAACATGATAATTAGCATGCAAAGAGCTGAAAAATTGGAGAGGATAACATGAAAGTGACCTCAGCTGAATTAGAGCACTTTCTCCTTCCAAATGCCTTAAAAGGCCCTTTTAAGTAGAGATTTCATAGACTGAATTCAGAATACTCATTATTCAAGGCATGATTTTGAGTGTTAAAACAATGGTTTTCATTACTTTTCTAAGATGAATAACAAACCAAAATAAGACAAAGGTGGGAAATGAGTTTTAGCACAACTGTCATGTCATGGAGCTACATGCAAGGGTTTTACTTAAAAACTACAGTAGATAAGAGCCTAGGAGGAGGGGAAAATAAAAAATAAAACACAGAAGCCAATTGTTCTTTTATAAGTACATCAGTGGGTTTTATTTAAAGAAGGAAAGGATATCCTCACTGTTATCATTATTAATTGTAAACTGGACAGCCAGTTCGTTGTTGTACTCAAGGTATCAAGCTAGAAACTAGGAGATTATAAATTCCTCCAGTAGTCCTTTAGATATGAAGTCAGTTATCTTAAAATCTAGGTAAATAAGAATCTCTTGATTGTCAGATCTGTATGTTGTAGGCAAATAGATGTGAATCAATCACACCATTCAATGATTGCTTCTTCTGAAGATGAAGCGTCTTCACATGGGAATTAATCCAATACATCTTTGCTTGGCTTTCAGATCATTCTCTCTCTCTGCTGTGGGCAACTATCAATTTTTATCCAGGATCAACAGATATCCTTCGAATGCCAACATTGGTCTTTCAATGAAGGTTTTAGTACTGATAAATGACCTTGCAATATTATCCAGTTGTCACATATTATATGCATGTTATACTGAAATTAATCAGTCAAAAAACTGTTCTATCAATGTGTATAACTTCTGAACTGACTTCTAAAAAGTTGGCAGAAAATTTCAGTCTGTTACAGGAATGTGGGTATCACCAGCTGCTTAGCAGATGATGGTTCGTCGTGGGATAATAAAATGGCTGTCTCGAATAGTAGTTATACTTGTGTTCCTCTGCTGTGCAGCATCTGTGTTCTACATGTTGACTTGCACTCCAAGGAGTAACCATCAGCTATCTGCATTCCTCAGAGTTGACAGCCCAACAGGAAAAGAGGAATATCAGGCAATCCTACAAAAAGGAGAAGAATATTATTGGGACCATATAAATAGCCTAAAAAAGCAAATTGCTGAGCTGAAAGATAAGCTTCAGGAAAGGAGTGAACCACTGAAGAATATGCAATGTCAAGATACTGACAAACGGGGGGTTAGACAAGACCTAGGAAACTCTGACAAGTCCCAGAAAGCCCTGCTGCAATTCCTCCATTCCCAGATTGACAAAGCAGAAATACATACTGGCATCAAGCTACCAACCGAATATGCTGCAGTGCCCTTTGAGAGCTTCACCCAACAAAAAATTTATCAGCTTGAGATGGGACTTTTACGTCATCCTGAGGAGAAGCCTGTGCGCAAGGACAAGAGGAATGAATTGGCAGAAGCTATTGAGTCAGGGCTGGAGATTTTAAATAGGCCAAAGAGTAACAATAGCATTAATCATCGAATATACTCCATCTCTGATTTCATAGAAGGTGTGTTTTCTGGGAAATCACTTAAAAGTGAATGAAGAAATTGTGGGTGGGATATCTTAAATGAAGATAATATCCAGCGGTGGGTTTCAACCAGTTCGCGGCGGTCCCCGCGAACCGGTTGGTCGCGGGGACCGCCGCAAACTGGTTGGTCGGCGAACCCGGAAGTAAGTAACTTCCGGGAACGGCGAAGGGCCCGCCCGCGTTGCTTACCCGGTTTTGACGAGTTCTGCGCTTCCATGCATGCGCAGGACGCATACAGTGCCTGCGCAATCCTCCAGGAGCAGCTGGAGCATCGCACAGATGCTAGTACGCATGCATGCGCTGCGCGCGTGCACGAGGACACCGCCGGCCCCGTTCCAACCGAACCGATTGGAACGGGGCGAGAAACCCACCCCTGATAATGTGGCTGCATGTATTTCTGTCCTCAAAAGAGTGTTCATAATATTTTGCTAGTATTACATTTTCTAATAAGCCACTGAGAGCAGTAGATAATTTGTAGTAATACATGATTTCCAAATATCTTGAATTTCTTATTTTTCTAAGGAATTCACAAAATAAAAAATTATAAATGCCTACTGCTAAAATTACAGAAATAAAATCAGGATAATTATATATAAAAATGTTTTTACCGCTTTATAAATTCTAGTTGATGATTGCCTTCTCTTTTCTAACAGGCATTCGCCGGACTGAAAGAGATAAAGGCACACTATATGAGTTGATATTCAAAGGAGACAAAGAACATGAATTCAAGCGCATTGTTCTGTTCAGACCATTTGGCCCCATCATGAATGTTGCAAATGAAAATCTCAACATGGCCCACACTCTTATTAATGTCATTGTGCCACTGGCAAAAAGGGTCAGCAAGTTTCAACAATTTATGCACAATTTCAGGTTGGTATCATTGCTGCTGTACCCCTTTATGGCAGATGAGAAGTTGTAGGGCAATGTACCTAGAGTTTGTGTTTCAGAGATTTATTTTGTAATATTAGATTAAAAAAGAATATTAATGTGATATATTTATCTGATGTAGGTAAGAGTAGACAACAACATGATAGTGTGTAATTAACCAATATTTTTTTTCTTGTAGCAAACTACATTATTGGTTAACATTTTGGACTTAATCTTAGTGTAAAACATTCTCTGTATCGATACGCTTTTTTTCCGAATTGTATATTTGTTATGTTGTGTTATTCTATTGTTTATGCTCTCTGCCTCCCAGAGTTAATTGAAACTAGGCAGTGTCTAATTGGAAATAAGAAATAAATAAACCTTCAAGGAGAGACCCTGTGCATTCCAAAGTGCTGTTAGACAGTTCTTTGTCTGATTCATGTAATGTGATTTGTTTGGTTTGCCTTAACATGTATATGACCTCGGCTCATTGTAATTTGGTTGCCATGATATATGGCTTAGTACAATGTGCCAACCCAGTCGCTGGTGCCTTTTTGAATTATATCTAAATACACCACAGTTTAATACTGTATGTGAAAATGGAGCACATAGGTCTAATTATGGTTTAAAAATTAAAGGGAGAAGTAGGTTTGGCCTCTCACCATTGGGCTTCCACTATACTGGCTTTCTCCATTTGCGGAGCAGACTTCAAGAATCTGTTTAACAATTTGCATTAAGACTGCAGGCATACAGGGGCAGATTTGCAAGGAAAAACGTAAATATCAGAGTAAATCACAGTTCAAATGCTGAAAATAGTGGTCTGCAGCTACTCAGTGATCTATGCAGACAGATTCACTGAGATTTTAAAAGCCCTATTAATATTTCATGAAATGTTTAAATAAATAGATGGTGTGTGTTGCTGAAAAAAATCTGACCATGAAAATGAAAGTTAAAACATTGATTTTTAGGTTCGACCACATTTTATAGAGAGCCAATATGCAGTGGTTAAAGCAGCGGAATAGAAACCAGGAGATTCTGAATTTTGTCCTTCCTTCAGCACAAAGCCAGCTAGGTGAACTTGGGAAGTCACTCTCTTTCAGCCCTTAGAAGCTGGCAATAGCAAACCACTTCTGAAATCTTGCCAAGAAACTGCAGGACCTTGTTTAGGCACTTGCCAGGATTTAACATAGATTCAAAGGCACGCACACAAAATTGCTATAAGTTTGAAATTAGCAGTATCAACGTTGGAATATTTTGGTGAGAACAGGTGTTCCAGGTTGCTAATAAACCATTATGGGATCAGAACAGTCAACCTCAAAATGCCTTATATATCTGATTTGTGGGTACAGATAAAGATAAGTCAATGAATGAAGGTAAGGTGCAGTGTGAATATATAAGGAGTTCCAAATTAAAGTTTTAAGAAAATATGCTTATCCTTCACTTGATATTTATTTTAGAGAGGTGGCTATGCGGCAAGATGGACGAATTCACTTGACTGTAGTGTACTTTGGAAGTGAACAAATGAGCAAAGTCAAAGGAATCCTAGAAAACATATCCAAGTGAGAAAAATATTTGACTTAATGTCATTTTTAATTTAGTACCAAAAGAAAATGAAAAGATGGATTTCCTGATTCTACTCTTCTCATTAATGGTTAACATTTTTAAAAACGAAGTGGCAAATCTCAGAATAATCTGAAAGTCCTATTGTTGTTTGGCTGAAAATTTTGCCTTGTAATTTTAATCACCTCTGAACAGAAAAGTACTACTGAACAATCTGTGTGGGCTTAGAAGTATCCTTAAACAATACTGGAAATGCTAGAAGCAAAATTCTTCTCAAAATTGTTACTGACAAACCATCATCATTCAGATAATTTATCCTGCACTGACAAGAATAAAATCTTAATTAGCTTTATTTTCTCCTCTAACATTAATTAGAATCTGCAAAGAACCATATCCCTTCATCTATTTTCAGCAAAATACATTGTCCAGTTAATGTTTTTAATTTAAAGGGTATTATCTCTTTTTTCTTTGTCTTGGAACAGCCACAAGGTGGCAAGCTGTCCTATTGATTTATCTCTATATTATAGAGCTTCCATTATACCGCAGATTATACAACAGATTTTTCAATAAATTCTTAAGCCCATCTACTTTTTCCAGTAATAATTGCATGAGTCCACACTAAACCATTGTTAGATTAGATCTATTGAAATCAACAGGAACAAACAACCTATACAGATTTCACTTGATTGCTCTAGAGTCTGGCTCCAAACACCATATTTCAATAGCCAGTTGATTTGATCATTTTTTCCTTCAACTGGATGTTACTGAGGCAGTTCAAGAGGAAATTTTGGCAACTAACAGAGCTTGTTGCTTACTATAAATTAAAATGTGGCATAAAAAAAACAGCTAATATATCACGGTAAAGCATTTCTTTTTATTGTATTTATTTATTAAATCAATTTATATAGCTGCGTGTCTCATAAATAAGTGACTTTGGGCAGCATACAATAGAGCTAAATGAAGGCCCAAGCCATTAGATGGAGAATTTTCTTTCCTGCATGTAAGAGTCAGTCATGATAAATGTATTAATCATTAAGACTCTGTTTTTCTTAAAATAAAAAAAATGTGTACAAATGATAACTAGTGAAAGGCAGATAAAACTTAAATATAATTTTTCTTTACAGATCAGCAAATTTCATAAATTACACATTTATTCAGCTGGATGAAGTGTTCTCCAGGGGGAAAGGTCTGGACGTGGGTGCAAGATTTTGGAAAGGAACCAATGTTGTCCTTTTTTTCTGTGATGTGGATATATATTTCACAACGGAATTCCTGAACACATGTAGATTAAACACACAACCAGGTACAGTCATTCAATCATGATATGATGGACAGAAATTTAATTTGCACCACAAGCAGTTTGTTATTATTGAAGATACTTCATACATATATTCCTTCAGAAGTCTGCCAGCTCCCTCTAGCAAAGCTGTAAATATCTGAAAGCTCAGCTAATTTATCCTGTATACATTTCAAAAAATAGACAATGTATATAGCCATCTTCTGTAATGATCATGGAAAGAATTCTTCCCTATAAATATGATAATCATTGGGTTCCACCACAAAACCGCGTTCGACTAAAGCGCGCTCGACGAAACCGAGTAGCTGACGTCATCACAGCGTGACGAAAAAAGCACGCTGTAAACACTAAAGCTAAAATTAACCCCTAAACCTAACCCCCCTAAACCTAACCCTAACCCTAAACCTAAACCTAACCCTTAACCTAACGCTAAACCTAATCCTAACCCTTAACCTAACCCTAAACCTAACCCTAACCCTTAACCTAACCCTAACCCTTAACCTAACCCTAAACCTAACCCTTACCTTAACTTGAATCGGCTTGCTTTCAAAGCGCTATTTAAAGCGCCCTTTTTTCTCCGCGGTCGCTGTTGTCGTCCTGCTGATATCAGCAACGCGGTTTAATCGGGCGCACTTTAGTGGAGCGCGGTTTTGTCGTGCCACGAATCATTGTAATAATGAGGGAGGATGGAAGTCATTCTGAGTGATTCAGTCACTGTTTCTGAGTGAAACAGTTAAAGAAAAATCTGTACCTGCTGATCCAGGTAAATAGGCAAAGATCTGAAATCCATGAACATCAAATTTTGAGATACAATTTGGAAAGTTCCCCTCAGATGATTTTCATTTTTTTAAATCAAACAACTGAGTCCATGTTTCCTTTTTTCTTTGAAACATTTCCTAGGTCTGTCTGAAAACTAAATTAGAAAATAAGCCCAAATCCAGAAAAAAATCCAGCAGGAGCTCCTCCATTACAATAGAACGATAAATGTAGCAATGTTGTCAAACCATACATTGCAGGAATATCTGAAAAGCTCAGGGGAATTTTCAACACACATGTACAACTCACATGTACACTTTCACCCAAGAATGCACTAAGGCAGAAGCTTATCTACCCCAAAGATAGAAAAATCTTGACACAAATTGAGTGTGATGTGATATGTGCAATACAATACAGTGAGACATGTGCCATCTCTATATTGATGAAGGAAAAAAAACCACTTCACAAGCGCATGGTACAACATAGGAAATCAAACCCATAAGGACAAAATTCAGCAGTCCATTAAAGGTCACTTTTGAATATAGTGAAATCCACATTTTGGATAGGAGGATCATTGGTTTCAAAGAGGAATAAAAGAGGCCATTTATGTTAACATTGAGCAGTCCTCTCTCAACAAAGGGGGAGGAATTAGACACCATTTATCTCCAGTCTACATTGCAAACCTTGTAGCAGTTCCCAGAAGATTCCACAATCAATTGCACTTTAATTCAAGTGACCCTAAGGGCATAGATAAACTCCCAAGTGGCATCAAGAGCTCTCAGAGAGTGCTAACAATGACTGGAAAGAAATACAATCATTCCATCTCCCCCTTCCCCGTGCCCCCAATATCCGGTCAGAACTGATGCTTCCATCCCACCACCATTCAGACACAATTGTGAGTACCTATCTTTCCATCCCCCCACCATCACAACTGATTAAGCTTCTTGGATGACAAATGAAGTGTTTATTTCTTCCTCAAGGAAAAAACAATCCAGTTAACTTTTGAAAAAGCACCTTTGAGGAAAATCCCAATCCCATAAATCCATTCTGGAAATACAGCAAGCTAAGGCATAACACCTAAATATGGATGAAAATTTAATGTTAAGGACTGTGGGACTTTGTGTATATATGCATGTGGGAGATCTGCTGCAAAAGCTAGAACCCTCTTTAATTTGTTTCTACATCTACTCATTACTCTGAAATCTACCTTCTTCAAAATATTCAAGAGCAGATTTAGCAGAAAATGACCATATTTTTTCCAACTTTTATTTCTAGGAAAGAAAGTATTCTATCCTGTTCTTTTCAGCCAGTACAACCCAAGTCTAATATATGGACATCGTGATTCCATTCCACCCTTAAAACAACAGCTGGTAGGTAATTGGTTGTTCAACCAAATCCACAGATTGAAAATTCTTTAAAACTCAACAGTATTAGCTGGAGCCTTTTTTTATTCTGAGTTAATAGTGTAACTGCAAATTTACTTTAGGAATGAGATTGGAATCTCAAACATGCGTGTACTTGGAAAAGAGACCTTTTGAATACATTATGCATAAGGCTCTTTTAAGACAGTCTGGAACAGTGACGTGCAATCAGGGGAGGCAGGGAAGGCACAGCTTTACCACTGTCAATCATAAAAAGGAAAAAAATGTAAATGGGAAAAGGCGAGTGCTGAGGTTAGGCTAGCTAGCTGCTGCCACACTGAATAACTCTAAAAAGCCTCTAAAAAATGCCCTCTACTATGAGGCATGAGAACTGCATGCCTCATCTAGTCTGACTTTTGAGGCTCGAGCAGAGTTAAGCGAGGGTTAAAAGCCTAAAAAATCCTGAGGTAGTTGAGGCACGCAGTTCTCCTGCCTTATAGTGGAGGGCGCATTTTTTAGAGGCTTCAACTCTGTCATTCTGTTTAAAACTGCAGGGTCGCACTCATTCCTCCTCCTCTTTTCTCCGTTTCTGATGCCCCCCACCCCACGCTCCCTTTTTTCCTTCAAATTTCCTTTTTTTCTTTAATAAATGCAATGCTCAGGCATTCTCTCCTCTCCTGCGACACCCCACTGATTAAAACACTTTCTTTCATCCGCCTGAGCCTAAAGCACTTTCTTTCGCCCGCCTGAGCTCTGTCACGGGTGAAAGAAAGTGCTTTAGTCAGCGGGATGTCGGGGGAGAGGACTGCCTCACCAACCATAAACCTCACCGCACGTCACTGGTCTGGAAACTTAGATTTTTTGGAAATGGATCTGCTTAAAGAAGTTTACTGGCAGCTGATAATCCAGACATAATATATCAATTCTATAAGGTAAAGATTGCCCTTAGATATATGTGCTAGTCATTCCTGACTCTAGAGGGCGGTGCTCATCTCCATTTCAAAGCTGAAGAGCCAGTGCTGGCCGAACATGACTGTGGTCATGTGGTCAGCATGACTAAATGCCAAAGGCTCAGGGAACACTGTTGCCTTCCCACCAAGGTGGTTCCTATTTTTCTACTTGCTTTTTTACATGCTTCAAACTGTTAGGTTGGCAGAAGCTGGGACAAGTAACAGGAGCTCATTCTATTAAGCCGTGCTAGGGATTCAAACTGCTAAACTGCCAACCTTCTGATCAACGAGCTTAGCGTCTTAGTCACTGAACCATCACGTCCCTTCAATTCTATGCAAGTTTATTTTTATTTGTTCAAATGTAGTGACCACCCAACTACAGTGGATTCTGGGTAACACGTGAATATAGAAAAAAACATACAATATTTTTTAAATAATGCTTGCCCATATGATCTTGCCAGTATTTTAAGATTACTGCCAGCAAATACACTTATTAGCTTCTCTTTAAGGTAAATAATCTAAATTCTAAATCAAAAAGCAGCAGAGACTGGTGGGTTTTTTTTCCTAGTGATGGCCACCCATTCTTGTTGATTATGCAGAAGACTTGTCTTAATAGCACCATTTTAAAAATCTTTGGACCATTAATTAGAAATAAATAATTGGTATATGTTTTATTGGTCATGCAATTATTTTATTGTTTTTTAAAATACTTGTCTGAACAGAGTCTCTATTATTATATTTTAAAATGATACTGTAATACATGTATACCTTTTATTTCCGTATTTATATAATATAGGTTTAACTCAGTGGTTCCCAAAATAGGCAGTACCGGTCCCTGGGGGGCGGTGGGATGATTTAGGGGGGCACAAAGAGGCAAGGGGAGCAGCAGAGGGACGGTAAGGGGACAACCCAAAGAGGACATTTTCCCAGCAGCGTCTTGGGCAACTTTCTCTCTTGCTGCGCAAGGAAGGTGGGTTTTGCCTTGAAACTTGCTGTTCCAGCAATCTGAAGGGGACATTCTCCTAGGAGTGTCTCAGGCACCTTTCTCTCTTGTAGCGCGAGGAAGCGAAGCCAAATTTGTTTATTTAACCTCCCGCTCCAGCTTCCCCCACCCTACTACATTAAGATCCCCACACTTCCCATTTCTGCTGGAAACACGCAGGCCATGTGAGTGAACAGGCGTGCGAGGCCCCTCGATGATCTGAGGGGAGCCGGGAGGTGACAAACTGCACCCAGCCGTCCTCACTCCCTCACGGCTAAGGGTGGGAGCGCCTGAGATGCCGCTGGGAGATTGTCCCCTTCGGATTGCCGGGACAGCAAATTTCAAGGGAAAATGCAGCTGCTGGAATCGGTGCGCCTGCAACTTAATGCTCTCCAAGAAGCCTGCATTACCGGGAGCAGCAGAAGAGCAGCAAAGGGCGCCACTGCCACCCCTGGTGTCCAGCATCCTCCTCAGGAGCCTCGAGTTACGGCCGTTTGCATGTCTCTCCCGAGCTTCTCTTGGGAGATGAAATGGCAAGCACCCCACTGGCAGATCCTCTGGGTGAAAGGCGAGTGAAGGGTGCAGTGATGGGAGAGGCTGGCCGTCCCCAGCTCTCGAGGAAGGAGGCAGTGATGAGGCCTGGGACTCGCTTCCCTTCATCCCTCCTCCAGAGCTGCAGGTGGCAGGAAAAATGAGGCTTTGCCAACTGGAAGGTATGTCTGGGAGAGTGGGGGGGAGAGGGGGGGAAGAGAAAGAGTAAGAGAGAATAAAAGGAAGGAAGAGGGGGAGAGAGAGAAAAGAGAGACAAAGAGAGAGAGAGCCAAAGAGAAAGAAGGAAAGAAAGTAAGTGGGGGAAACAGACAAGAAAGAAATAAGGAACAAAGGAAGGAAGGAAGAGAGGAAGAAAAGAGAGAGAGACACACAAGAAAGAAAGAATGGACAGAAGGAAGAAAAAGAAAGGAAAGAAAGAGGGAAAGAGATATAAGAAAGAAAGAAGGAAGAAAGATAGAAAGAAAAAGAAAGAGAGCTTATAATCACAATTGAGCCCAAAATTTTGGTTGCTAAGCAAGAGCATTGTTAAATGAATTTCACCACATTTTACAAGTTGGCCACTCCCACCGGTCACATGACCGCCAAGCCATGCCCACAAAATAGACCACTTTAGATAAAAGACAAAAGTG
Organism: Thamnophis elegans; assembly: GCF_009769535.1. Lineage (NCBI taxonomy): Eukaryota > Metazoa > Chordata > Lepidosauria > Squamata > Natricidae > Thamnophis > Thamnophis elegans. Next base: position 90,375,718 of record NC_045558.1, on the reverse strand, counting down.
TTTATTCTACATTTTGGATTTCTTTCAAGAACATCTTTTTGTGTAATCTTAATTATGATATCTTAATGATATCTGTTGCAGTTTTGTGCTTTGTGATAATACCTTACTGAGATTACTTCTTTCAATATCTACACAGGAATTATCATCTACAAAGAACAGTGAAATAGTTACTAAATTTTACTGAGTTTACTAAGTTACTAGTTATTAAGATTCTTGATAAATGACTATCAGACTTTGAAGACCTGGTATCACTGGATCATGTTCAACAATTTTGTTGAATTGACATTAACTAAAAAGGTTTTTAAATTGGATTTTGAATAAATGTGCAATTAATTGTTACAGTTTTGAATTTTACTGTTACTATCTTCCTTCTGTCATACAAACTGCCCAGTCACATGACCAGCCATGCCCACCAAGCCACAACCACAGAACCGGTAGTACAAAAATTTGAATTCCACCACTGGGTGGGGGGCACTGAGGATCAGTTTGTAGCACCAAGGGGCGGTGGACTGAAAAAGTTTGGGAACTACTGGTTTAACTCATTGTTTAAAAATTAAATAGTATGATATACTACTATTATTATTTTAAATTATAGAAAACCAGGCTTTTTATTTTTCCCTTCATTCTTTTTTCATTTTAATGAAAATGGTTCTAAGAAAATAAAATCTAACAGATTTGCAGTTATTCATTTACTATCTCTATTATTTATATAACTTAGAAATGTAACAATAAAAAGAGTGTCACTTTGGGTAGGGAGCTTTATACAGGGATAAATAAATACATAATGTTAGATTACATTTGAATACTCTAAAGCTTTATGCTATTTCTTTTTTACATCACATCTTAGGATATGCAATATGCACTAGTTAGGATGCAAAGATTTCTGAGAGTTGAAGTCTGAGAATGATCAGTTAGATGGCCTTGAGTTTAGCTCCAGTGAGTATTATTTCAAATTGTCAAATGCAGCTCACTTCCTTAGACAGAATTTCCCTCCAAAACAATATAGGTGTAATACTGAAGAGGTATGCTTTAATTGCCAGTGTAATTTTTAAGAAATTAAAAAAGAAATCACATTCTGGAACATCTGAAGAAAAAGTGATCTTTTCTATATTTATCTAATGGTGGCAATGCAGAAAAGGATGCCAGAAAACCACTGACATTCATTACAATGCTAAAATCCCTTTATTATTTCTCCAGTAAGAGAGAAAAAAACTGAAAAATAATGAGAAAATGTCTCTAGATAAAGCAATTTTCATTTTTATAAATCTTTACTGGCAACACAAGGAGTGTAAAAACTTAAAGAATATGCCTCTCATTGATTAGGAAATCCACTGCAGATTTGCACTGGGCCAAAAATAAGAATTAAATCAAAAGGGATTATTTAATTGAAGCTAAAACATATCTTGTTTTTTCCAGGTTATAAAAAAAGAGGCAGGATTTTGGAGAGACTTTGGGTATGGAATGACTTGTCAATTTCGTTCTGATTACATCAATATTGGTAAGACACTGCTTCTTTTACATATAACTTTTATTGTTTTATCAATGTATAAAATACAAATAAAAATAAGAAATTAAGACGATAGAAAGGGGAAAATAAAATATGGGGTACTGGGAAGAAAGAAAAAGGTGAGCCAAGGTGGCGCAGTGGTTAAATGCAGCACTGCAGGCTACTGCTAGATCAGCAGTTCAGCAGTTCAAATCTCACCGGCTCAGGGTTGACTCAGCCTTCCATCCTTCCGAGGTGGGTAAAATGAGGACCCAGATTGTTGGGGGCAATATGCTGACTCTCTGTAAACCGCTTAGAGAGGGCTGAAAGCCCTATGAAGCTGTATATAAGTCTACTGCTATATTGTTGACTTTTGACTCTTTAGCACAGTACAAGATAGCAACGTTTCAACCTCAACTTTTTACTTTTGCACATTAGTATATAGCTAGCCTATAACAACAAATCTATTTAATTGACAAAGTGAAAGTTTCATTTTTTTCATCATAAGCACAAAATCAGAAGTGATATTCAAATAAAAAACATAAATATATTATCCTCTTTGAATAGAACAATCAATTTAACCGTTACTGCTTTATCTTCCTTGCTGGTGAAATAATATATATATATATATTTCTTTTTGCATTTAATAATCTTTATAAATTATCACCATTTATATTAACAAAATTCACTGAAATTCTTTCAGATTCTTTAAACTTAAAGGGGAAAATATTTTCCCCTTTTTAAAAGGGAAGATCATCAATTTTTAAACGCTAAGTTTTTCTTTAATAAAAATTCTAAAATTAAAACATTCTAATACATCTTTTTTTAACTTCCACTTAGCATACTTTAAAGTTCATTTTCAGACCAATAAAATTCCAACTAACTTCATTTAACTCATTAAATTTAGATTGCTCTCTCCAAGTTACTCTCATAGAATCATATTTTTTCTTGTATACATCCTTTTTAAAGCTCTAGGTTTTTTTAAACTAACACATCTTTTCTTTAACTTTCTCTTAACATAGATATTTTCACACACACTTTCAATAATATTTTACAAACTTGATACTTAAGCATTATATATTAAGGAAAATTCATTTTCAAATTTTAGATTAAGACTCAATTAAAAATATCACACGGATGAAAATCCAGCCTACTGTATTTTTTTGAGTATAATACACACCTCAAAAAGAGGCTGAAAATCTGGGTGTATCTTATACACTGAATACAGCATTTTTTGCCTCCTGAAGCCCCATCCCTTCACCAAAATGGCCATGCATAGCCTTATGGAGGCTTTCAGAGAGCTCCTGGGGGCTGGGGAGGGCAGAAATGAACAAAAAAACAGGCCCCCAGCCCTCAGCAGCACTCTATAGCTTCCAGAAGGCTATGCATGCAATTTTTTTGACAAAAAAACGGACCCATTTTCACGAAAAACGGACCGTTTTGGGGAGGTTTGCTGAATGCAAAAACTTTTTTTTTTCTTTTTGGAAAGCTCTTTAACTGATTGATGAGAATTACATTGATCAAGTGCTGTTCCAGCAGAAACAAAGTCTTACGTGCTGCAGATTCCTTCTCCAGCACATGTATAAATACACCTGGAAACATCTACCTACCTATCTACTCTCTCCCCTTATCTATCTACTATATTTCTCTCTCTAACTCTTTCTATTTCTCTCTCTCTATCCCTCGACCTACCTACCTACCTACCTACCTACACACAAACACACACACACACTCCCCCTACCTACCTACTGTATTTCTTTTTCTCTCTCTATTTCTCTCTCTATCCCTTTATCTACCTACCTACCTAACTACTCACACTCTCTCCCTACCTACCTATTGTATTACTCTCTCTTTCTCTCCCTCTCTATCTATCTACATACCTACTTTTTAAAAATTTGCCTCTTCAAAACCTTGGTGTGTCTTATACTCCAGTGTGTCTTATACTCCGAAAAATATGATAATTCCAATTCACTTTTTAAGTTTAAGTCATTTCTTGTCTTCATGAAACAACATCTTTTTCTTTTCTGGAATGTTTATCAAGTAGTTATAAACTTCTCTTTTTCTCAAGGATTTCTCAACCTTGTTAATATTCATGAGGAAAAAGTCCAAAACTTTTCCTTTTAAAAGTTGCAAATTTTCTTGGAGCTCTTCTTTCTTTCTTTTTGTTTAATTTTTTTATTTTTTTATTTACAAATATACAAAATACACACACACAGAATTTAGATGTACACTACATTTACACAGTACATTGGAACTTCCTGTTCCTTCTAATAGCAGATTCAAATCTGTACAAATCTCATTATGCTATTTCCCCTTCTAATATATTTCATTTGAGTTACACCATTTTTAACCCTCTTATTTTACTCATCTATCTGATATATTGGGTGATTACCTCTAATAAGTTTAGACTCTCATGTGTGTGTTTGTGTGTGTTTGTGTGTGTGTGTGTGTGTGTGTGTGTGTGTGTGTTAATTCTCAACATCTATTTTTGGGCTTTTTTGCCTTCTTTCATTGATCCTTGTTTCTTTCCTCAATCCACCTATACCATTTTTCCCATATCTGATAATATTCTGTTTCTTCTTTTCCCTGGATTTCTTTTGTTAATTTGTCCATTTCGGCACAGTCCATAATCTTTCTTATTATTTTACCTTCGCTTGGTATCAATTTATTTTTCCATTTCTGAGCGAAGGGAATCCTCACCACCCTAATTATGTGTAGAATTAAATACTGGGCTTCCTCTTTGAATTGTGTTGGGAGGCTTCTATTTAAACCATCATAATAAAAATTGGTGTCAGATTTATATTCTAAAATTAGAATTGACTCCTCTATATTGTCAGCTACTTGTGAAATTGACTCAGTGGTTTGGAAACTTTCTAAACATATTTGCATCTCTGAAGTAGTTTGAGTACTCGTTTTAACATCCTAGGAACATAGCTGTTCTATGAACTGATGGATTTTATTTAAAGATTTTAAATTTTATTTAAAGATTTTGTTTTATTTATTTAAATATTTTATTTAAAGATTTTGCAAATTTATCTCTAAACTTCCTCTTTATTCAGAGTAGCTTTTTTGTAAGTTGCTTAAGAATTGCTAACCAATCAATGTTTACTCAGAGTATAATGTTCCTGTGGTCTCTTCCAGTACTTAATTCAGTTTTTCTGTTGGGTTATTTATTGTTGTTTCAAAGCAAACATTCAAATATGTAATGGAATATTATTTTTTCAGTATGGCAAAAAAACAAGTCCACTTTGATTACTTGTTCTAAATAGTATATTAACAACAACATGAAATTCTTTTGTGTGACTAAAATGTGAGGAAATGTGAACTTCTGCTAAATGTGTACACATGGACTAAGAAACCAACAAAGATATATTTCAAAACAAAATAATGTCCTTATTTGCTTTTAACCTTGAAACAATAAAGAGAGAGATATGGGTGATATTGGGGGCTGATAAAACATGATGGTTTTGTTAATACTGGTAGCCTTCACTCACCAATGGCAATATGGACTTCTGATTCAGTCACTAAGTGGCACAGTCATTAAGCATGATGTCATGTGACTATAACTCACAACTTCCTGCTGACTTCCCCATTGCCTTTGCTTGTCAAAAGCCAACTGCAAAGATCACAAATAACAATCATTAGTGAACTGTAATCCTTGCAGCCATCAATGCAAGCCAATAGCCAAGCACTTGAATTGCATTCAAGTGACCTCATGGATAATGTGCTGATTTGAACTTTGAAGGCTTGTTTGTCAGTGTTATTATAACTTTGAATAGATGCTGAATGAGTGTTTGGAAAGCAAAAACTGCCTGTTCTTGGATTTTAAATCATTGAAATAATTGCAGCAGGCAGAACACAGGCATACAAACCACAATGGTGCCAAAGTGGTGAAAAATACATTGTGGCAGCATGACACAAGCTCTGTCCTTTCCCACTTTATTGCCACAAAACATACAAGTATGCAAGAGATGGAACTTGTGTTGTGATATTGTAGTGCATATTTCATCTATGCTTGTCTACTCATGAATGCCTCCAGGCAAAATGACTTTCCCAAATCTGAAGTTCTTTTCCAATCAAAGCCTACTTCATCTTTCTATTTATTGTAAATGCTGCCATTCTCTCTTTTCTCATTAGGAGGGTTTGATCTTGACATTAAAGGATGGGGAGGAGAAGATGTACAACTGTACCGTAAATACCTTCACAGCAACCTCATGGTTATCAGAACACCAGTCAGGGGACTTTTCCACCTCTGGCATGAAAAGCATTGCTTAGATGAGCTGACACCAGAACAATACAAGATGTGCATCCAGTCTAAAGCTATGAATGAAGCTTCTCATGACCAGCTAGGCCTGCTGGTCTTCCAACGAGAGATTGAAGCTCATCGCCGTAAACAAAAAGCAAACAATAGGAACATATGAAGGCAAAATGGGTCTTTCACAAAGCAAAAATGAAGCCTAGATTGGAGTTTAAGCACAGCTTTTAGGAAGAGAAGAAATTCTTTACTTAGATGGATCTTTATAAACTTTTATGTTTGTGATAACCAGTGATAATCATACAAATAGATTTCAACTGGTAGGGCACACCTTTTTTTGGTTTCTCTTACTTTTTCATCTCCAGCCCTGTGGGTTCCCAATTGCCAGAAAAGATTTGGGATTGTATAGAGAGATGAATGGAGAAGGATGCATGCACTTTGCTCAAATGTAACATTTCATCAGTGAGGTAACACTATTTTTGACAGATGCTTCATATTTTGTTTTCCAATTTCAATTGATATATGAGTAGATTGTACAAAGTGTTGCACCAAGAAAACTATTCAAATGAGACTAATGATAATACTTGATCATAGCTATGTGCTATATGCAATGTTAAACCTGAGAGAACAAAATACAATCGGCTTCTATTTTACATTAATGTTTAAAAAGATGAATTGGTGACAAGTAGAATGCTAACATTTAAAATAGATTGATGTATGGAGTCTAAGATTAAAACATCATCTAAAAATTAAAAAAATAAAGAATATATATTTGAGCTGTGAATTGACTGCTCTTAGATTATATAAAGTATTAATTTATTTTATCTCATTTGGTTTTTTATAAGTTTGCTTCTATTTAAATGTAAAATCTTCCTAAAAATACCACATTGTAATACAGAAGATAGACACTTTACAAACTGATTTCACTATTGAAAAATTTACAACCATTTATACCTCTCATTTAACTGTTGTATTTTAAAGTAGTTGCACTATGAATTGCATATATCTAAAAGACTTTTGGCTATATTTTTTGAACAAGAATTCATAAACATTGGAAATTGGTAAAACTATTTTAGTATAATGAATAAGAAATACCTTAATGCTCAGGTGAAATGGCCATCAATGATTTATTTGTAACTCTCCACTACTATTCCAGTCATACCCTGATGTCAGTCATTCATCATGATTTTATGTAATACTATTGATTGTATGTTAAATAAGGCAAATGCAAGGAACTGAAGCACTTGAGAGAGCAAATGGGAAGCAGAAGAATGTTTAACTTTTCATCTGCCCCTCCCCCCTAATCTTCTCTGCAATTTACTTTTCCAGTTTTTACTTTTTCTCCCAGATGGATTGGATTGCTGTAATTTCATTTATAGTCATGTGAAAAATAAAGTACACCTTTTTGGGGTTCTATGGTTTTATATATTAAGACATAGTAAAAAATCATCTGGTCCTTACCAGTTCTTAAAAGTAAATAAATACAATCTCAGATGAACAGCAATACATGACATATTGCTCAATTTCTGTTTATTGTAGGTAGAAACACATCACATCAGTATTTGAATAAATTTTCCAAGCCTACATGATTATTTTATCAAGTGCTAGCTAGCAACACATTTCTTTACAAACAGTAAAAACCCAGTATAAAAACAATAACCCATCCACCCATCCCAGCAACAACATACAGTCAGATGAACTATTTAATGGGCTCCATCCCACTCTGGGTTCCTCAGACCCATTGATTTTTCTGGACCTTAAAAAAGAGTGTCAGCATGGGAGCCAATATAATTTCTGCAGGGATGATATTCCAATATAATATCTGATTTTAATATACTTGCTAATTCAGCTTGCATTTTTTACATATTTGAACTTTGGAAAATATGCCTCAAAATGGAACTTCAATCAAATAGACACACAGATGAAAATATAAGTATATTTTCCAGATGTATTTAAATATTAAAATCTGCTAATATTGATAGCTAGGAAAATAAGGAATCTTGAGATGTCCAAATTCTGTTTATAAAATGCAAACAGCCTTTGACAATATATTCCTCTGCATCTATTAAAACTGCTTTCCTCTTGGTCTAGCTGAGATTATTTTCAAGTGAAGTGAAGCACAATTAGAATAGACAAGGACTGTGCTTGTTCTGTTGCAAAAACATTTATTTGTAACATTTTCAGAGAAAAGGATAAAACGCTAAGGCATTTGTAATGTTTATTATTTTATGCAGCCGCTCTTTCAATATCCATCTGCCTTACTTGAGCATTTGTTGACTTATTTCTGCTGACTATTTACTATGCCTGTCATACACCAGCTTCTTCAAACAAGGAGACTTTGTCCTGGAAACCTTGAATGCAGAGAAAAGGGAGGAAAAGCATATTGTACCCATGCTTACAAATTTATATTCATCCATGTTAAAACAAAAATGTATCTGATTCTCCCATGCTCTGCCAGTATGCAAAGACTGGTTTTCTAAAGAACTAGGTCATAGACCTGAGAGTGAAGATTTTTGATCCATGCAATGTCTACTATCATTTTTAAAGGAACATATAACAACTCCCTACAAAACAACTCTGACTATCTAACAATGTTGTTTTACAGAGAATACAGTAAGAAAAAAAGTGAACAGTTGGAAGCTCTGATGCACCATTGTTCTATGATGCACTACGGGCATGTTTATACTCATCATTCATTCCTGATGATGAAAAACAATCTTTCAGGGAATTTGAAGCTATGAAGCTTCTTCTAACTACTTCCGCATTTGGAGTTTTCCTCAACAATTTTATTTATTTCATTTTTATTTATTTAAAGGTAAAATTTCACTAGATATGTGCTAGTCGTTCCTGACTCTAGGGGGCGGTGCTTATCTCCATTTCAAAGCCAAGTAACCAGCGCTGTCCGAAGACATCTCCGTGGTCATGTGGCTGACATGACTAAAATGCTGAAGGCGCACAGAACACTGGTACCTTCCCACCAAAGATGGTTCCTGTTTTTTCTATTTGCATTTTTACATGCCTTTGAACTGCTGGGTTGGCAGGAACTAGGACAAGTAACGAGAGCTCACTCCGTTACACAGCGCTAGGGATTTGAACTAAAGTAGAATAAAATATGGATTAAAAATATAAGAATGAAGACGTGGCATAAAAGGGTCAGAAGTCTGCTTAAAGGAAATGTCATCAGCCTCTAACTACAAGATGTTCTAGCCAATGTCCCTATATCAAAAGTCCAAACCACAAGATTCAGATAAAGTTCGTTAATGACACGTAGTCCATACCTGTAACAAAAGGAGAAGTAAGACCCCATCTCCTTATAAGACTTTCTCCTCAAGGTAACCAATAAGAAGTGAGTTAAGTGTTTCCGTGTTACGCTGCCTTTGAGAATGTATAAGAACGCGTGCTTTGATGATGAAGGTTGTTCAGAATTTGCAACGTTAGCCTTTTTGCTAACTTTCTGAACCTGGCTGCCTATTAACTTTTTCTGTATCCTGAGAAGTCTAAAGCCTGTCATTTTCTTCAACAGAATCACCGAACTGCCAATCTTTCTGATAGGCAAACTCAGCGTCTTAGCCACTGAGCCACCACGTCTCTTTCTTTATTTATTAATATTAAATGCCACTCATCTTCTGACTTGAGATGACTTTGAGTAGCTTACAATATAGTAAAGTGTAGAGATATAAAATAATTATAAATGTAAATACAAACCTTTCAAGAATGTATTGAGAGATGTCAAATGTCAGTGCTTAGGAATAGTTCCTTATAACTTCATTTAACAGCAATTCATGCAGTCAGGTTTCAGTTTGAACAAAGAAAGTTCATTAGCACAATTGCCTGTAATGGTAGCTTTATTTTTTTGCTGCTTTCTTTAGGATTTTAATCCCAATTTTTGTTTAATTTAATTTAGTTTTTGTTTATCAAACATGTTTGAATAATAATTTTATGGATAAGGAACTATTGTACTAATTAAAGGGTTTTGGCTCCATGTCAGCAGCTGCCCATTCCATAAACGTCCTCCATATGGTAAATGATTTTCTGAATATCTGTAGGAGATAACCAGGCTAAGCCTGAGGGAGATTGTTGCATCATCAATCTCAAATCCCTTTATGTCCGCAAGAGATCTAAGTCCAACTCACTTTGAATTTCATTCTTATCTACCACCTATTTGCTTTGTCTGTTAGTAGTTCAGATTCTTGTAGAGAGCATTAGCTTGCAATAAACCTTTATATTCATGTGAACTGCCTGTACTTCCTGATTTTCTTGCACTTGACAATATCACTCAAAAAGATTAAGATAATCTGGTAACTGTCCTTGTTGTCCACAGGGGTAATGAAGACGTTCCTTCCCCAATGATGTAATGGGCTCATCCTAAAAAAGAAAGGAACCACAGATAAGAATTCACTTTTCTAAAGTTGTATTCCAAAAGATCTGAACTTCAGTAAAAATAGTATTTTATCTTCAATTAATGACTGTTTAGTTATTTACAACTGGCTTCAAAGCATATTAGGTAGCAAAGCAAATTATATTATTACTTGTTTTTTTTAAATTAAATTGGAGCTTAATTCTGAAATTGTGAAATAGGTTTAGTGAATTACAAGGGTAAATTGTAAAATAGTGAATCACAAAATAATTCCTGATTTCATCAAGACATCGCAAGCACTAGCCAATACAAAATCATAGGGCTAGAGAAGACCTTGATTGTCTTCTAGTTCAATTCCTTGCTGAAGGCATGTTTCCTTAAACCTTCCTGGACAAATGTTGTCCTATATTTTCTTGAAAGGCTTCAATAATGGAGCACCCTCAACTCTGAGAGGCAGGCTATTCCAATGATATGTATTTTTCATAGCTCACATTTCCTCACTTTAAAAATTACCATAGAGACTTTTCAAAACAATATTTCAGAACTGACCCTGTAATGCTGTTTAGCAAGCACCAGGAATTCATGGAGCTTACTGCAGTTAAGGTAAATTGGCATTTTCTCATTTGCTCAATCATTTGGCTATGGACTTGCTGACAGTTGCTGACATGTTGCCCTTTTTAGTTTTTCCAGAAAGCTCTCATCTCATCTGATATTGTATAGTATTATGCAAGAGCATTGTATGAATGGATAAGTGATCAGAGGACAGACTAAATAGGCATTTTGCCTTCTAACTTGGAATTGGCCTGTAATTGTGTAATGGAAAGAGACATATTTGATTGAAATGAGTGATGATAATTTCAAACCTGTCTTTTAAAGCAATTTTTAGAATTATATGGGGGTACCCTCCGTTTGTACTGTATACATTCTACAGAAACATCTAATTTTTGTGTAGAATGTGCTGAAAAATAAGAGACTCACCTTGTGAAATTCAACTAGGTCAGCTAATGTTGAATGCTGGAGTTGGTCAACACCAAGGAAACTATATGAATCTCCAGAAGCATCTATCAGAAAATGTTTGCAGCCCTCAGTTGACAAATAGGAGAGAACATAGCCTTTGACTTTTTCACTGACTCGGATGAGAAAGCTTCCAGGTACCAAACCCTCCAGATGTTCTTCTGCTTTTTTGGTGGTTAAAATACCTGTTCTCAAAACAAAAACAATATAAATAAGGAAGTACCACATGTGTTACATGGGTAACATGTTCTAAAAAGTCTTTCTATCTGATTGTTTGTCCAGAGTTTTCATTTGCTTGACCACTTCCCCAGTTAATACTGCATAGTCTGCTTTTTAAAAAATGTGTTCTGCAGAACCTTAGAGTTCCCTAACAGATTAAAAGGCAAAAAAACCAATAACCCACTTTTCTTAAATACAGGAACACCCACACCATTTTTCAAAGATATGGCAAAAAAGGCAGGACTTGTCAGCTGACATTCGGAAGCCCTGTCTACATAGCAGGTGTTTGTGCTTGTGAGGCAGGGGTGAAAGGCTCTGAAGTCTGCTATCAGTTTGCTTTGTGCACATGTGTGAAATGCACACTTTGCGCACATGCACACAGCAGGCACCAAGAAATCTTTTCTGAGTCTGCAAAGGTAAGAAGAACAGCAAGGAGGGGGACCGCTGTGCCACGTGATTTAGATTCACTAGAAAGCAGGGTTTCCTTCTTTCTAGTGAATATAAATTGCGTGGCACAGCTGATCGTCAGAAATCTTTTTAGCATTTTTTACTACCAGTTCGGGTGAACCAGCCTGAAATGGTAGCATTTCACCCCTGTCGTGAGGACTCATTATTCTGCATGTATCCGAGAAGCAGGCAGCAGGGGTTCCAATTTTTTTTACTTCTTTTAAGTTAACAGCCATAGCTAATACAGGTTGGAAAAAAAATTGAAAATCCATGTAAATAATCATTACAAGAACCATTCATTACTGCAAAAAACATGTTGCTCTCATCTTAGTGTACTGAAGATATAGGTCTGATTTTCTCATAGTTTCCCCTTTTCCAAGGCTCATGGCTGATCCTGGGCAAGGAATTCTTAGATTATTTATTGTAAAATTATCATCAATAGAGATAGTTCTTGACCTACAACTGTAAATGTAAATGGGACTGGAAATCTGGTCATAAATTGTTACTAAATAATTTTCAGTCATGACTGAAAATAATTTTCTAGCCTTAATTTTTAATGTTAAATGAACAGTGGTCATTAAACAAACCCATTCATTTCAAATAAGCAAAAATATTGCAAATATTGTGGCCATGTTACTGCAAAATTCCACAACCAGCCATCAAGCATCTGTTCCATGGCCATTGTAACTTTGAATGGTTGTAAAATGCTGGAAAAACTTTATAGAAATTAATCCTTATGGTATCTTTTGTATCAAAGAGAATATTGTATTGTAGCCATTGACCCATAACTTATAATTAAAATGGCCAAATCAGATTCAGCCGTGAAATATTTTTTTGCAGTATTTGTAATAATATAATTGCAACTAATATTCTAAATGTAAATGAGTAATCTGTAACTTTAAACAAGATTGTTTCTTTTTGGAGATCTAGTTTGAAACTTGTTAAACTATTTCTATTGTATTTATTTTTCCTTATTAAAAAAAATAACTGGAATTTTAATATAATTTTACAGGACTTTTCTTCCTATTTTAAGAACTGGATTTCAGATAAATGTTTGTTCTACAAATCAAAACTTTCTGATTGGCACTGAAACATCCTGGTTTAGCATACTAAATAGGAGAAATTTAATAGAAATGTTCTTTATTTTGTTGAAACTCTTATCCCCTTACATAAATGTGATATTTCTTATTAGTCTGGTAGTTCTCTCAATTCTCCTAACTGCAATCTCTTTCTAGACAAGAAGAAATGAGGCATGATATTCTTGCATCTAATGGAATTGTTCCATGCTTGCAATATTTAGAATCAAATGAATTGCATTTCCAGATAATTGAGTACAAGTTTTAAACCACTCTGTTGCTCTGTATCGGTGGCAAGGAGAAGGAAAATATATGTCTCTGGGTGTAATATACAGTAAGTCTTCATGTTGGGGAAGATGGTGCTCAATTTAGAAAGAAAGAGTATGTCAATAGACATGTAAATGCTCCATCTTACACTGCTCTCAGGCTGAATTCTATACCTTTTGATTGAGATAAGTCAATGGCTGTACAGTACCGTGAAACCAAGGTGCTATCTGATCCATAGATTTCTCAAACCCAGCTTGGAGATTGATCTGCTCTTCTTTAAACCATCGAACAATACTCTCCTGAGTAGAACTGGAGATAGATCTTTGTAAGCTCTGTTTTCTGCCATAGCAAAAGAATAGGTGGTTTAAATATTTAGCTTGATATAAGTTCAGTTCTAATGCAGAAGAAAAAAACACGTTAGGAAATGTGCATTAAAAACCTGCTAATCTTTAGCCTAAAATATATTATTGAAAAATAACATTGTACAGGATTAAAAAAATCATAGAAACCAAAAAAGAAAATTAGAAAACCAAAAAAAAGATACGGGTATGAAAAGGTTGAAAAGTGAAAACAGTAAAAGTCAAAGAAAGAGAAAAGAAAAAGAAATATATAAAGAAGCAAATTCTGATCTCTTTTGCAGCAGTTCCAAACATGATTATTACCATTTAATTTTAATTTATGCTGATTAGTGTACGTTTAAAGTGACAATAAAGTTTTCATTCTATTCTATTCATTTAGAATGAATAGAGGTTTATTGTTCCCAGTCCAATTTCATAGAACAATTAGAAAAAGAAGAAATATCATATTCAGCAGAGTCATCTTTGGATGTATATCAGAGGTGGCATTCAGCAGGTTCTGACCAGTTCTGGAGAACCGGTAACACAAATTTTGAGTAGTTCAGAGAACCAGTAAATATCACCTCTGACTGCCCCCCCCCATCTATTCTCTGCCTCCCGAGTCCCAGCTGATCAGAAGGAAATGGGGGTTTTGCAATATCCTTCCCCTGGAGTGGGAATTGAGATTTTACAGTATCCTTCCCCTGCCCTGCTAACCAATCTATGCCCACCAATCCATGCCACGCCCACCAATCCATGCCCACAGAACCAGTAATATAAAATTTGAATCCCACCACTTCTGTATATGTCTTTTCAGCAGTACAGTGACTCCCCACCCCCACTAATTTACTCACCTCTCTGGTTTCCCATCAGCTATTTTAGCTATAAGGTTTTTAGGCTTTGGTGGAAGAGGTGGAGGGAGTGGCTTTCTTTGCATCTCTTTCTTTAAGGTTTGAGAAACATTAGCTGCTTTGTCCTTGCGGATGCCCTGTAATGAGAGTCTCTTGTAGTCGTCTCGTGCATTTTTGGCAAGGGAGCGTCGTCTTTCATCTGCTGCTTTGGACCTCCGTACTGAAATTGAGAAGGAACATTGTTACCCAGTCCTTTTTTTCAAGAACCAGAAGTACCTAATTATGAAATCATGCCCATGAGAGGGAGAAAGCCAGAGAGAATAAACTACATGTAAAATTATTCTGGTACATAAATGAACTTCCATAATGAAAGCAGTTTTGGGACAGCAATTCAGAATCAGCTTTGAACTTGCCTATTGTCATGACATTAGCTCAAATCCCGAGTACAGCCAATTTGTTGTATAGAAGAACTGCTTTGTCTCCTTTCTCTTTCCCCTTTCCTTTTTTTTCGTAAAGCACTACAACTCAGCATAGCTTTTGGGGAGTCTATCCTCCATTGATAGAAACCCTCACCTCCCTTCACCTTTCTCTCATCCTAATACTGTTCTCTAAGTTTTGAGGTTGGCAATGAGTGATGAGAACCACATATCAGCTTCACAATGCTTTTAAGGGATTGGGGAATAGAATGCGCAGTGGACACCTTGAGTGGTGGACATGCCTTCAGTCTGATCAGTGCTACAGCACTGCAACTTGGTATTTGATTTAGTCAACATAGCTCTCCAGATAGGTGGATTCCTTGGAGGGCTAAAAGTGTATACAATTTGAGGGGAAAGTATTATTCTGTATAGTTGGCCTTGAATATCCTTTCTCCATTCAAAATCATAAGTATGGTCATATAAAAGGGCCAATATTAGTGTGCCGCACAAGATTCTAGCCAGTTACGATCTTCTTTGTCCAGTTTTTGAATTGATTCAGAAGGATTGTGTAAAGTTATTTCTTCTTTCATTCTGGTCTCGGTGATGGTCGACTTCATTGGCATTTCTCTAGTCTGTCAAAGATAGACAACAATTATGGTTTCCTTTAATGTACCAATAATTTCTTCCATGCTAATAATTCACATTTTGACTTCATAAATAGTTGTGGCATTTGATCCTATAAGAAACATATGTTTTGTATGTTGTCATAACTTGGTGATTTAATGAAAACTTAAATTGCAGATCGAAATTAAGGTTACCAGCTCCTCTATCAGTGACGTGCAGTCAGGGGAGGCAGAGCCTCACCACTGTCATCATGAAAAGAAAAAAAATGTAAAAGGAAAAAGACTGAACTAGTTGCTGCCAGAGTCACAGTGGATGACTCTGCTTAGTGCTTAACTGTTTAAAAAAGCCTCTAAAAAGCGTCCTCTACAGGAGGAGGCAGGAGAACAGCATGTCTCATCTAGTTTGACTTTAGGTGTTTTATGATCACTCGAGCAGAGTTAAGTAAGGGTTAAGAGCCTAAAAATTCCTGATGTGGGTGAGGCATGTCGTTCTCCTCCCTCCTCCTGTAGAGGGTGCTTTTTAATAGGCTTTTTTAAACAGATAAGCAGAGTGATCCACGGTCCAAGCCACTTTAAGAGCCAATGTCTCCATTCAATGATAGCTATTGCTTTTTCTTGTCTGAGCTGAAAAAGCCTAGCAGATAGTGTATGTTAATCAATAATACTAGAAATTAGTATTGTGTTTGAAAAAATGTGATTGCTGATTCAAATATATCTGTCTTCCCTAATTGGACCTTAGATGTTTTGCCAAGAAAATGTACCAAGAGAGTCGCTATTTAAAATCTCTTTTTCACAGCCCGTCACAATTTTGGCAACACCATTTGTTGCCCATTTCCATCACAGACAATAAATTAATAAGATCATTTGGAAATGAAAGTTTGAGTATGTACATGAGTGCATGCTGGGTTATTTTTTAACTGCATTTGAGTTTGATTGCTTACAGAAAATGGCATGAACGTGAAGACAAAAGTTTTTTTTGCATTATATATGGCCATAGAGATCTGTTTTGTTTCCTTACCTGCTGAAAATTAGATTTGCTTGAATTAGAGCAATAGTCTACCAATATCTGCTCCACATCTTTTAGTTTAGTCACAGGAGCCTAGATCAATGAGATAGGAATAAAGGAATGGCAATCTTCTTGTATTTATTTCCAGTTTATCATAGAGATGTGAAAAAAGAGAAAGAACTCACCATCATCTTGATTATTTTCCATACTTTTAGCATTAACATAAATAGACAATGATGGCCACAAGCTTTATGAGTCAATATTCTTTCTAATTCTTTTCAATAAATGGGTTTTCAGTGAAATTACTTTCAGCAACAGTCCCATTTTAACAGGATTTTTTGTTGATTGAAAATACCTTTGAACTGAAGAACCTTTGGAACAAAATTATAGTGGGAGATTTTCTTCAGTTCTGTTTATTGACTTCAGCAAAATATTTCCCAACCATTCCTCCAACTTATTTACACTTTGCCCTACCCAAATATTTTTATGTGTTTCTTATCAAGTCACAGATGGAGTATTCTCAAAAATGTAGAACCTGATCTGTTGTGAAATAGCCTTTCATTCCTCTTCTATTTTGACTACAGGCAGTGGAGGGAGAGATTTTCCATTTGCTTCCTCCACCCATCTACTTTTTACTGTTCACTTTCACAACTATAACCACCCACAGTTTTTATTTTGGAATTGACATCATTGAGGAGATGTAGCTGCAAAATAAGGCCTAATTGGTTACACAAATAGAAAGCTAATGAAACCTGGAGTCAGCAGGAAGGGATGATTAAAACTGGGTTCAGATTCTACTTGGAAATATATTACCCACACAAACCAACTTGCAATCCAACACAACTGTGGAGGCATGCAGGCAATTTGCAGACTTGAAATGCATATAATTATTGAAAACAGGTGCTAATATACTAATGCTAAAATACATGTGACTAGAGACCACATTATATATACAGTATATATCAAATTTGGGGGGGGGGGGTAAGAGAGTAAAATCCTTTGGTAGATCCTGCTTGATTCAAATGCCTCCCTACTTGGCAATTCATTGCCTAATTTTGAGCCAATTACTATCTCTCAGGCTCATCCCTCACAGAATTTTGTGAAACGGAGAAGAGAAATTATACGTTGCCCTGAATTCTTTGCAATATAGGTAAGCTAAAAAAAGACAAGAAATAAATTAATATCTAAGTATTCAAAAGCAAACTACTCATATTCACCCAGAATAAAAGAAGTAACATTGCATGTAATATGCTAATGTTAAATTTGCAAACCTCATTTCTGATCATTTTTGGGACTAGTTCATTAACTACTTCTAAGCTATTAGAGACCTTCATATCGACAAATTTGAAAATGCTGCTTGAACCTGACTTCAATCCTGAATGAAAGACAATTTTAAGCATAATCTTAAAAATTTAAAGAAACTGAAATAAATAAAGGTAAATGTTTCCCGCTCCAGTCATATCCGATTCTCAGAGTAGTGCTCATCTCTGTTTCTTAGCCGAGGGAGCAAGTGTTGTCCAAAGATACTTCTGTGCATATGTGGCCAGCATAATTATATGCCAAGGGGCAAAGAACATTGTCATGTTCCCATTGAAATGGTAACTATCTACTTGCATTTGCATGCTTTTAATTTGCTAGGTGGACAGGAGCTGGGGTAAGAAAAAGAGCTCCTCCCTCTCTCCCTTCCTCCCTCTCTGTCTCTCTCTCAACAAAATTCAACAAGAACAAAGAAATGAGCTTGCTTCACCATTCTTATGACCATAAGTGAAGTAAGTTCTAAGAAAAACTCTCCCCTGTGCTCAGTTACTCTTATTCTTGTTGCTCGCTTTCCCCAACCTTCCAGTTTAGCCTACAGCCTTGGGATCACCTGGAAAGGATCATTCTAGTTACTAAAAAGACCCGACTGTAGTTAGCTTTTTAAAAATCAGCTCTGGCTAGTTAGACATTGCCAGCTTTTTTGACTACAGAAAGGATCATGGAAACATTTTGCACTGTCAGATGCTGTTAAGATACTATTCTTCTCAATATTGAGTTATTATGTTCCTTAAGAACTTACTGTACAGTAAACTTAGTTTGCAGTTTGTGACAGCAAAATACCAAAAAAAATGTAACACATTTAAAATAAAGGTTTTTTTTTTTTTAAGTTTGCAGAAGATTCCTCTATTTTATACTCCCTGTTGATAAACCATTGTGGTTATAACCATTATAAAGCTGTATAAGGCTCACTAACAGCTTTTTTCCAGTGTTTGCTTCCAGTTCTTGATTACCTTCTTTAATCAGTGAAGGGAATAAATGGCCTTGTTTTCCTCTTATCTACCAGTCCAGGTGACCTAGGAACTAGCCTCCTTGGCAAATATGCCTTTGTTTTAACCATTAACATATAGGTAGATTAGTTCTACTAAGTGATTTCACTGAAAATCTACTCTTGACAAATTCCTGCTTTTATCTAAAAGGTAACCTGTCTACTCTAAACTCTAATGAATTACTATTCAATATAAGTAAAAATAAGTAATAAAAATGTTTGACAGAAAGACTGTATCTAATTTTATGTATTAAATGGTTCTAGGATAGAGGAGAAAAATAACAGTAATGAGGGAAATGTTCCTCCCCAATTATTTTAGCCCCCCTTTTAGTACAATCTGGTGCAGCCATGAGGTGGGGGTGGAAGTAAAACTAAAATACAGGGATGTAGTACCTATAGTCTCAATCTTGCAGGTCCACTCAAAAATATCCTTTTCATTGCAAATGTTGGAACAGATTTAATATTCAAATAATTCTGCTGAGCAACGATTTTGGGAAATTAGTTTAGTCCCCCCCAAAAAATTAAGCTCAATAAAATGGACTGGTTATCTTGAAGGCTTTGCATGACAATCTTCCTCTTCTGACCCAATTAAGTATAGAAGGT
Organism: Thamnophis elegans; assembly: GCF_009769535.1. Lineage (NCBI taxonomy): Eukaryota > Metazoa > Chordata > Lepidosauria > Squamata > Natricidae > Thamnophis > Thamnophis elegans. Next base: position 90,356,461 of record NC_045558.1, on the reverse strand, counting down.
AAAAGTTCCACTTGCACATATGTGCTAGTCGTTCCCAACACTAGGGGGAATGCTCATCTCCATTTCAAAGCCAAAGAGCCAGCACTGTCCAAAGATGTCTCCATGGTCATGTGGTGGCTGGCATAACTAATTGCAAAAGGCGCATGGAACACAGTTACCTTCCCCCAAAGGCTGTCCCTATTTTGCTACTTTCATTTTTACATGCTTTTAAACTGCTAGGTTAGCAGAAGCTGGGACAAGTAACGGGAGCTCACTCTGTTACGCAGCGCTAGGGATTCAAACCACCGAACTGCTGACCTTTTGATCAACAAGCTTAGCATCTTAGCTACTGAGCCACCGTGTCCCATCAATTAAGTATACAGTGCAAATAAAACCATTTTATGTCATTTGTTGGCATATAAATTCAAATTATTATTTTCAGAATGCATAATATTACACTTGCTGCAGCAATTTTTGTTACAACTGTGTCATCTATAATGGGAGGAGGCATAGGTTGAGCATTATGGCACAAATAGGCTTTTTAGGTTTGCAGCTACTGTTAACAAGCAAGTTAACCTTCATTAGTGTTGATTCACTTGAATGCTCACTGAAACTTCAAGTAACTCATAAAAGCATCATTCACTGGATTCACAATGGAATTCTTTCCCTCTCAGCTAGCTTTCATTTTAATGTTTGAAAGGTAAGAAACAACATTACCTGGCTACATTCTAGATTTCTGCGATTTCCAACAGCTGGTGTGTTTTCCACTCTTTTTGGTACAGCTCTTTGGACAAATTCTTTATTGTCTTGCAGTATTTCAAATCCAGGTTGGAGCTCTGATAGAAACCGTGGAGGAGATGATACTGAACTCTCTGTAGCTTTTTCCATTGGTGTTCTTATATAAAATAAGAAAAAAAAAATAATTTTTCAAAGAAACAGAAGCTTTTTCAAACAATTTTGTTTTTTACCTGCATATGCAGTAAATACAGGAAGCTATAATAGGAGTTAAAGTAAAAAAAGGCAGCTATATCTCTACCTTCATAACCTAAATATGGATGTTACATAGTACTGAAGTGATTCACTGGTAGGCTGGTTCTTAAATTATCCAAGACACATAAATCATTGTTAATATTTTCCCACATTTAAATTATATGAAAGATTCATATCAATATAACTGAAATTGCTTGTTTCTTTCCTTTCTCCTCTCTGATCAGTGGCACTTCTCTGATATAGAAACTATTGATAGCCTTGCTACAAAAATTACAGAATTGGATATTGGAGAAAAAAACTGAATGTCCTCTTCCCCCAGCATCTGCATTTGGACTGAAATGTCAATCATTAGCAGCTGCCTAATTGCAGTTATGAAGACTAATGGGAGAGTTCTAACACAGAACTTCTACCTGCCTCAAGGACTTGTCAACAACCCTGCCTAAATATTATTTCACTAAATAATGAACTCCAATTGTATTTAATCACATATAGATTTATTCTTCCTGTCCTGAATGTTTCACAGCTGAAACTAAGGATGAATGGTGCCCTCTTGTCTTCCTTCTTTCATTCCACATTCTTTAAGGTTCTTGTCAGTCTGCTGTGTAGAGACTTCATTTAACTTATAAAATGCTACCCTACAAGCTATTTCCTCTGTTCTTCATCCGATCTTGCAGCACTTAAGAGGAAAGAAATAGTCATATGCAAATGATATTTGTTGACTTTAGTTCAGCATTTGATACGATAATTCCTCAGCATTTAGGAGATAAACTGGGTCTTTTAGGCTTCAATACTCCTTTCTGCAACTGGGTTCTTGATTTTGCTCACTGTTAGACCCCAGTATGTGTGAGTTGGGATTAATATTTTAACACCGTATTCTTGAGCACAGGTTCTCTTCAGAAATGTGTTCTAAGTCTGCTATTATTCACCCTGTTGACCCACAACTGTTGTGCAAGATTTGCTACCAACCATATTGTGAAGTATGCAGATGATACAACAGGTTCCACCACAAAACCGCAGTAGGCTAAAGCGCGCTCGCCGAAAGCAAGTACCTGATGTCATCACAGCGCGACGAAAACAGCACACTGTGAGCAGTAAAGTTAAAATTAAAGCGTAAACCTAAACCTAACCCCCCCAAACCTAACCCTAACCCTAAACCTAACCCTTAACCTAACCCTAAACCTAACCCTAAACCTAACCCTTAACCTAACGCTAACCCTTAACCTAACCCTAACCCTAACGCTTAACGGAACCCTAAACCTAACCCTAACCCTAACCCTAACCCTAAACCTAACCCTTACCTTTACGTGAATCGGCTTGCTTTAAAAGCGCTTTTTAAAGCGCCCTTTTTTCTCCGCGGTCGTATTTGTCGCGCTGCTGCTGATGTCAGGTACGCGCTTTAATCGGGCGCACTTTAGTGGACCGCGGTTTTGTCGTGCCACGGATACAACAGCCGTGGGCCTTATCAATATGATAATGAGGGTGATTACTGGGAGGAGATAGAGAGTTTGATAGTATAATAAAAACAGTCTGGTTTTACATGTAAGAAAAAACAAAACAGATCATTTTTGATTTCAAAAAAGGCAGGCACAGCCATACACCTCACAATATTAACAATTCAAATATGGAGGTGGTTAGTAATATCAAGTTTTTAAGTGTGCAGCTGTCGAGCAGGTTGACTTTGTTGCTCAACAGTGAGACATTGGTAAAGCAGGCATAGCAGTGTCTGCATTTCTGCATCATATGAGAAGAGCACATCTTCCTTTCACTATCCTTACCACTTTCCATAGAGGGACAATTGAAAGCATCCTGTCATATCATATATATTGTGTGTATGTGTACTAAACATCTGTCTGAACACTTACTCTCCTATTCTTTTCAGTATTGATGTGTAATTGGAAACTATTATGGGGTAGTAATCCCATAATTGGACAGATCACCAGATAAAGGAATTAAAGAAACACAAGGGAAATTGCCCCAAACATTCTTCAAGCTGACTGATACTTTATGTTTAATTGATGTTTGCAAATGTAAAAATGGGCTAACAAAAGACTTTGCCTTTTTTTCAGAAACACAAATCCTTTTCTAGAATTGATATTTGGTTTTACAAAGCAACTAAAGCCATTATTGTTCCAAAAACTTTTTCTGACCATAATCCAGTGTATTTACATCATAAATGTGTAGGCTGTGATACGAGGATATTTTATACAATATTTAAGAGGAAAATGGAAGGAAAAAAAATCCAAAAGGTGTTATAAGAAATTCAACTGAAACAGAGGGAACTCCATAACTAACCAGAAGGTTTTCCCATATTTAAACAAATACAAATATTGCAACAAATTTCTTTATTCACTGTTTCAAATATTGAAAAGAAACTTAAATATATGAAACACTTTTTTCAATATGCAAATAAATCAGGGAGATGGTTGGCATACAAACTAAGAAAATAGACAAAAAAACAATGATAACCAAACTTCAAGAGTGGAATGAGACTTATATGGATAACAAAAACATTTCTCTTTAGATACTATGGGAGAGTATATAACAATTAAAAATTTTCCTAAATTATTCGAAACCTACAAGCAAATTTCAGAGTCCAATAACAACTTTTGAAGTAATTAAACTTTTGAAGCCATTAAAAGAGCTAAAACACTGGCAAAGTTCTCAGACCAGATGGCCCCCCCGAGCAGATTCTATAAAATTTTTGAAGATAAGTTACTTCTGCCTACATTTCTCTAGTGCCCAAAGGTGGATTGGATTCAACTTCTGTAAAGAACTATATGGAATCTCTCTCCTTAATAATGACTGTAGTCATTACTTTTTACATCTATTTTAGCTGAAAGACTTTAAAAAGTTTTATAGGATTATATACATGAAGACCGGTATAGTTTCTTACCTAAAACTAAAAGATAATATAAGAGTAATTTTGAATATAAATGAATATTTACAATAATGTAGGGATAAACAGGTAACATTATTTTTTCTGTATGCAGAAAAAGCTTTTGACAATTTGAACTGGACCTTTATATTTAAAATAGTGGAAAAGGTGGAATTTGGATTGGGCTTTATAAAGTCTAAAATCCATCTATACATTCCAGAAAGTTTGAATCATGGTGAATGGAAATTTTACAAAACCAGTTGAAATCCAGAAGGGAACAAGACAGGGGTATGCTTTATCCTCTTTATTGTTTAGTTTAGGGTTCGAAGTTATTAGACAGGATACCAGAGCAAAAGAACTACAAATTAAATTCCTTTTAATGACAGATTTGATGTATTTGTTTTCAGTTTTGGAAGACTGTACTACTAACCTTATTGCCTCTACTTGATGAAGTGACTGTTGTTTCACTCTTTCAGCAAGAATCTCACTACACAGAAGGTCATATGGTTTATCCAGTATGTGTTCTCCCATTATCCATACCCAGATATCACCATCTGCACCAAGCTTCCACTGCACAGATTTTCTATGGTCTGCAAGATAACAATATAAATGTTTTAGCTGAGAAGCATCTACCTCCACGGAAATTGTGAATGTTGGTTTTGTTTTTAATATGTTGTCTTTGTCTCGTTCCCCCCTTTTCCTTGTCTTTTGTGAGCCGCCCGGAGTCCTCCGGGAGTGGGCAGCACACAAGACAAATAAATAAATAATAAATAAATAAATAAATAAATAAATTTTAACATCAATGAAATTATGAGTAATCTGCTGTATATTCAGCTTACCAGGTTCCTCTACCATCCATGTCTACTTCCATCTGGTTGACTCTTTAATGGAATGGCAAAGTGGCCTCCAATATTTTACAAGCTCAAATGAATTTAGAAATTATATAAATTCATAAGGAACTCAAAGGCACCCATTTAGCCTTTCCATTAAAAAAAAGTCAAAAGGAGATCCAATATTTTTGTATATCAGGGAAATCTATTCAGAGACTTTTGAGATTAATGCTAGAATAAACAAAGCCAAAATACATGAACTAACAAATAACTGTAGTAATTTCATCCAGACAGAAACTTTGTTGTAGTCATTAACCAATAAAATTACAGGATCAGATCTGGGTCAGTCACTGAGATCAGAAGTTTGTCTTCCGAGCTTTCAGACGTGCTGGAGCCCAGCTTGGAAGACAAAATCTTTAATCCCAGTGACCAACCCAGATCGGATCCTGCAACACGATCTTGGAACATGTACATTTACCTTCATTCGTAATAAAACAATACTGTTTTTCAAACAGTAAAATAAACAATACAAAACTGTCCTGTAACAATAAGAACTATTAGCAACCAATTGTGAGCAAAGCTTTCATATAATAAATTTAACTTCATCCATACACCTGTTGCTGCCTGTATTGATATGGGCTAGTAAGTTGATTAATTCATGTTCCAAACTGAACACTGGATATAAAATAATGGTAGGGTGAATCAGAGATCAAATCACTGTGTTGCCTTTGCATGTAGATGCATTCTAAATTCCAAAGATACCATATGGACCCTAAGCTGATAGTTCTGCTCTTGTCTTCATTTGCTTATTTATTACAATATTTGTTTCTAATTTAATTATGGTTGAGAAAGAAAATTTTCATTTTAATAGTTGCATTTTTGGACCTTGAGGATGTTCTGTAAATCTTGTTTCTAAAGGATAGCACACCACATACTTTACTAAATATCCATTATCCCATTTCCTCCATTCTTAAACACTGATATTTATTTTATTTTTTAAATTTATTTTTATTTTGTCATCTATGAATTAGATAATAGATATAAGTAGAGACCTGATTATGAATACATGAAATGAATATGAATACAAGAAAATATTAGGACAGGGATGGTAAGCACGCTGGTGTACTTACACATACCTCTTAAAGATCTCTTAGGAATGGGTGAGGTTGATATAATTTTATTATTACATACATACACATAAATACGTGTATGTGTATGTGTGTGTTTACTGTATACACTGTAAACACACAGGGAGGGAGGGAAGGAGGGAGAGAGAGTGAGTGAGAGAGAGAGAGTTGGTAACCTACCTGATACGCCTCTTCTAATAAGATGGCGATAGCATCCATGCATGGGTTGACACTGTCCGTGCTCTGATTGGACTGAGTCTGATTACTAATTAATTTACCCCTATATAACCTGCCTCCATGAGTGGTACCACTCAGTTTCTGGCGAAGAAAAAAAGACAGACTCCACGTGTTATCCAAACAAGATCAAATTTAGTGATTCATAGAAAAGGTAGACAAAAGAACATCGTCAACCTGGTGAGATAAACTTCTCAGAACCGAAAAACAGCCCCGTAGAAACAAGGAACCGTCAAATCCTGGGCTGGGGCTGGATGCTATCTCCACCTTATTAGAAGAGGCGTATCAGGTAAGTTACCAATGCCCTTTCTCAATAAGGGTGGAGATAGCATCCATGCATGGGACATACCCAAGCTGTACCATCCTCAAGGGTGGGCAATTGACTGTTCCGAAACTGACCCGCCCAACCAAGCAGTCTGCAGAACTCATCTGCCAAAGGACACGTCTGCAGATGCGAACTTATCAAGCTTCTAATTGTGGATGAAAGGGGACGGAGGAGTCCACGTAGCAGCTTTGCAAATTTCCTCCAGGGAAGCCTGTGTCCCCCACACCATCATGGTGGCAGCTCTCCTTGTAGAATGGGCCCTTACCCCCGCTGGCACCCTCTCCTGGCATGAGTCATACGCTGCTGCTATGCAATGTCTGACGCACCTGCCAATAGTAGCCACCTTTTTGTCTAAGGGAAGAAGACTGGAACGAAATAAAAAGGGCTTCTGATTGTCTGGTTTCTGCCGTTTGCTCAATGCACATCTAACTTGTGCCATTGGTGTTCCAATTCGTGTCTGGGAGAAAAATCTGGTAACACTACCAGGAACCAGGAACCAACCTTCAGCATAAAAGAGAAATCCAGTCTAAGGACCACCCTGTCTGCATGGAACCTACAGAAGTCCTCCCACACTGACAAAGCATGTAGTTCAGATATGCGTCTTGCTGATGTCACTGCCACCAGGAATGTTACCTTGCAGGTAAGGAATTGTAAGGACACCTCCTGAAGGGGATCAAAGGGCGGATCTATCAGAGCCTCCAGGACCTTTGCCAGATCCCAGGTTGGATATCTATGCACTGCAGGTGGTCTTAGATTAACCGCACCTTTAAGGAATATCCGCACATTGGGATGATGTGACAGCAATTGTCCCCCATCCCAGGTGAGTACGGTGCTCAATGCAGCCACCTTTCTCCTAAGAGTGCTAGGTGCTAACCCCTTCTCCAGACCATCCTGGAGAAATTCCAGGTCCTGAGGGATGGTGGAATTAACCAGTGAAATGTGTTTGGCCGCACACCAACGAGAATTTTTTTTCCAGGTGGTATTGTAGATGTGGACCATTGATGGTCTCCTGGAGGCTTGTATGGTGATGACCCTCTCTGAGAGACTGCTTTCCCTCAGCATGAGATGCTCAACTGCCAAACGGTCAATTGCAGCCACTAGGGGTCCGGGTGTTCCAGTGACCCTGGTTCGGGACAACCTTGTGAATCCTCCAAGGTCTCTCCATGGACAGTGACTGCAGGTCGGCAAACCAAGGGCGTCTCAGCCAGTGTGGTGCCAGAAGGATTACCTCCGCCCTGACACAGATGAGCCTGCGGATGACTCTGGGGAGGAGAGGGACTGGGGGAAAGGCATAGAGGAGACCCTTGGGCCAGGGGCTGCGAAGGGCATCCACTCCTTCCACTCCAGGCGTGTTGAACCATGTGAAAAACCTCAGGAGCTGGGCATTGGCTGGGGTGGCAAACAGGTCTACGATCGGGAGTCTGTAATGCTGCGTGATCTCCTGAAAAGACAAGGATGCAGTCGCCATTCGACTTGGTCAACTGTAGCTCTGCTAAGCCAATCCGTGATGCCAGAAATATGTTCCGCTGAAATGGACAAGAGATTATCCTCTGCCCAGGAGACCAGGACATCGGCCTCTGACATAAGACCACCAGACCTCGTTCCCCCTGGCTGTTAATGTGGGCCTTAGCTACCATATTATCGGTCAGAATAAGGACATGCTGCCCCGAGATGGAGTCCTGAAATTTCAACAGGGCCAACCTGATGGCCCGCAGTTACAACCAGTTAATGCTCTTCTCTCCCTCCTCCTGGGTCTATTGCTTTGTGCCATTTGTGTTCCCATATGGGCACCCCAACCATACAGGCTAGCATCTGTGCTAACCGTCACTTTTTCGAGAATCCTAAAATGACACCCCCTCTCAATGGCCGGTGACTTCCACCAGTAGAGAGATTGGTGAATCTTCTGTGGTAAAGATACTTTAGCCAAGGAAACATTGCGGTTAGACTTCTGGTAGGGGAGGAGGAATCATTGTAATTCCCTTGTATGTAATCTAGCCCAGGGCATAATGAATATAGTAGAGACCATTTTCCCCAATAGCTTGGAAAGTGTAGCCAGGGGCACCCAGTGACTGCGTAACACCTCTGTGACCATCTGCTTGAGGCTATTAAGGCGATCCTCTGAAAGGAAGACCTGACCTGCCTCAATATCTACCCAAGTCCTTAAATGTAGAATACGAGTTGCGGGTGTAAAATGGCTCTTAGCTTCATTGATGGAAAACCCATGAGCCCTTAACACATTCAACATCAGATGGAGATCGTCCACAGCCCTGTTCCTAAAGTTGTACCCTCACAGGAATGGTGCGCAGATAGGTCGCTAGAACTACCAATACTTTAATAAAAACTCGGGGCGCAGAAGAAAGGCCAAAAGGTAACGCTCTGTATTGATAATGATGTGATTGGTAACAAAAACATAAGAATTGACGATGCTCCCTCAGGATGGGCACATGTAAGTACGCCTCCGTGAGGTCGATCGAAGTAAGAAAATCTCTTTCGCAAATACCTCCCAAAATGGTGATTAAAGAATGCATTTTAAAATGTCTATACTTAACATACTTATTCAACCCTTTCAAATCTAGAATGGCCCTCCACCCCGCTGAGGACTTTGGTATTACAAATAGAACGGAATAGAACCCACGGCCTGCTTGGTTTGCAGGGACTTCCTGTATGGCTCTAATGTCCAGCAGGTGCTGGATGGCTGACTGTATGAGATGTCATCTCTTGGGGTTGCTAGAAACAGGGCAACAAAGGAAAAACTTTGGGGGAGAGGAAACAAACTCCAGGGTTAGACCGAACCTGACCTTGGCCTAACCCAGAAATCAGTGGTTGTGGCTTCCCATTGGTCAGCGAAAAAATGTAACCTGTCTCCAATGGGGAACTATTCCTGAGAGGGATTAAGGTCTGCGGTAGTATCAGTTACCGCCTCGAAAGAGACATTTAGATTAGTTACCCCTCTGCTGCCGATACTGTTGTTGCCTAGGCTGCTGAAAGAATCCTCCCTGTGGGCGATAACCCGAGGGAGAGTAATCCGGTTGCTGGGTTGGCCCCCCATATTCCTGGGCACGAAAGGGCTGCCTTCAAGGGTGTTGAAAAAAGAGCCGAGGTGGCGCAGTGGGTAGAGTGCAGTACTGCAGGCCACTTCAGCTGACTGCTATCTGCAGTTCAGCGGTTCAAATCTCACCGGCTCAGGGTTGACTCAGCCTTCCATCCTTCCAAGGTGGGTAAAATGAGGACCCAGATTGTTGTTGGGGGCAATATGCTGACTCTGTAAACCGCTTAGAGAGGGATGAAAGCCCTATGAAGCGGTATATAAGTCTAACTGCTATTGCTATTGAACGTGAGAACCCCTTGGGGTTGGAGGGAAGAATTTTGCGTTTATCCTTACCCACAATCAACAGGGAAGTGAGAGAATCCCCAAATAGCCCCCACGCGCATATGACTCAGATGCCAGGCACCATTTATGTTTGACATCTGTTTGCCACTGCCGCAGCCACAGAAGTCTGTGTGAGGCTACCAATGATGCCATTGCCCTGGAGGTGAATTCAGTAGAGGGATGGAGAGAAATACAGTAGGTAGGTAGGGAAAGAGTAGGTAGGTAGGTAGATGTATTTAGATGTATTTGTGTAGATGTAGGTTTATTTATCCAGGTGCTGGAGAAAGAAATCACTGACAAACATTAAGACTTTGTTTCTGCTGGAACAGCACTTGATCAATGTAATTCTCATCAGTTAAAGAGCTTTCCAAAGGGGGGGGGGTGTTGCACTCTGCAAACCTCCAAAAAATGGCCTGTTTTTCACAAAAACGGCTCTATTTTTGTCAAATAAATGGCATGAATAGCCTTGGGGGGACTTGCAAAGTGCTCCTGGGGTGTGGGGGACCAAAAAAGAGCAAAAATGGTCTGTTTTTTACAAAAACAGGCCTGTTTTCTGTTTTAAAAATTGCAAGCATAGCCTTATGAGCCGAGGTGGCGCAGTGGTTAAATGCAGCACTGCAGGCTACTGCTAGATCAGCAGTTCAGCGGTTCAAATCTCACCAGCTCAGGGTTGACTCAGCCTTCCATCCTTCCGAGGTGGGTAAAATGAGGACCCGGATTGTTGGGGGCAATATGCTGACTCTCTGTAAACCGCTTAGAGAGGGCTGAAAGCCCTATGAAGCGGTATATAAGTCTACTGCTATTGCTATTGCTTATGGAGGCTTATAGAGTGCTGCTGGGGACTGGGGGGGGGGGCAAACAACAGCCCATTTTTTGCTCATTTTTGCTCTCCCCAGCCCCCAGGAGCACTCTGAAAGCCTTCATAAGGCTATGCAGGCCATTTTGGTGAAGGGACGGGGCTTCGGGAGGCAAAAAATGCTGTATTTTATGTATAAGGCGCACCTAGATTTTCAGCCTCTTTTTTGAGGAAAAAAGGTGCGTCTTATACTCCAAAAATATGGTAACCATGACTTCTGCGGTACTACTGTATTATAATACATTTTATTATTTGAGTATAATGGTATTTTTACAATATTGATTTGAGATTAACACTTTAATAATTTAGCCATTTAGATGGCTTAAGCCTTTAGAGATACAAGTTTATAGTAGTATTGTTCGATCGGGTGAATGGATGACGCAGACTCAGGCTGCAGCCCATTAGAAGCTTTGAGGAACTTCTCCCGGTGGTAGCACTTGGCATGATCTGCTGAATGAGGAAGAATTGATCAACTCATGTTTGCCAATCTCCCGGCCCCATCCTAAATAGGGCTTCTTTAGCGGATTACACCATTCTCTCTGCCTGTCCATTACTGGCTGGATGCAATGGAGAGACCAGGGCATGCCTGATTCCCTGCGAAGCTAAGTAAGTCTCAAATTGCATGGCCGTAAATTGGGGCCCGTTGTCAGAGACTAGGACATCGTGGAGAAAAGTCTCTGTAGTGCCTTGATGACCGTTTCTGCCATGGTAGTGGCCATGAGGACTATATCTAACCATTTCAAGTAGGCGTCCACAGCTATCATTAATACTTGGCCATGAATGGGGGCCGGCAAAGTCAATGTGCACCCTAGACAAGTTGACTGAGGTCAGTCCCACTCCTTAGAGGGCGCCTCTGGGGGAGCTGGTCTGGACTCCTGACACAGTGTGCAGGTAGCCACCCATTCCTCAATCTCCCTATTGATGTTAGGCCACCACATGTAACTCCTGGCCAAAGATTCCATCTGGACAATTCCTGGATGCCCTACATGCAAGACCTCTAATACTGCAACCAACAGTTTGGTTGGAACAATGAGCCGGTCCCGTTCCCCCACAGTAGCAGTCTTTTCACCATGGCAAATGTGGCAGCTTCAGCTCTGCCTCAGGTCCATTTCGTCTTTTTACTGAGGAGCTAGTGCAAAGGCTCAGCAACCGTGGCTTTCTGTTTGAGAAAGACACTGTAGAAGTTAAGGAGTCGGAAAAACACCTGGAGCTTGGTCTGATTGCAAGGTGTAGGGGCATCCTGGATTGCCTTAATTTTTTTGTTTTGGGGGAGAATTCCAGAGCTGTCGATCAGGTACCCTAGAAATTCGACCCTAGGAACATTAATTTGACATTTTTCTCTTTTGAGGCGAAGGCCTTTTTCGCTAATTCTGGTCAAAACAGTCCTAAGACTTTTGAAAAGTTGTGCCTTATTTGTAGCTGATACCAAAATGTCATCAAAAGAAGAGACGACTCCTGGTATCTCCTGCAAAAGCCATTCCATGATGCTTTGAAACAGTCCGGGGGCAATACTAACACCGAATTGTAGCCAGGTGCATTTAAAGGCACCCCTATGCATCACAATGGTTTGGGCCTCCACCATGTTGCCATCTACAGGCAAATGCTGGTATGCCTGCACCCTATCTAATTTAGCAAACACCTTTCCCAGGCCAAGGGAATGTAGTAGGGGCACAGGATAAGAGCTTTGTTGTAAAGCTTTGTTTATTGTGCACTTGTAGTCCATGCAGATGTGGACAAACCTGTCAGACTTGACCGGGGTCACTGCAGGGATCTCCCAGCATGCGTTATCAACCGGCTCTCGAATTCCCTGGCCAATTAATTTGTCCACTTCAAGATCAATTTTAGGGCAGAGAGTGGAAGGGACTTTCCTGGGTTTTAGCCTAATAGGGGCTATGTTGGGGTCCAAATTAAAAGAGATTGGAGCTCCCACATACTTATCAAGACCGGTGCCAAAGACGTTCTCGAACTCCTTAAGGAGCTCCTCAGTGCTTTCGTCGCAAACAGCATTGATTCCTTCACTTCCAGGTCCAGGGATTCAAATCAGTCCAAGCTTAGGAGGCTCTGCAGGGCTCTGCCAACCACTGTCACAGGAGGCAGTCCGTCAAAGGACTTGAATTGCACTCGGAAAGTGCCTTGGCCCAGACCCCGGATTTGGTTTCCCTGGTAGTCACTTAGGCGTAGGTCTGGAACCCTCAGCTTGTGCCTCCTCAAGTTGCAGACAGCCTTCTTAAGCATAGCCCAGGACATAATCATCAATGATGACTCTGTATCAATCTCCATGGAGCATGGCGATCTCTCAAGGAGGATAGGGACTTTCAGCTTTTTGGCCCACGGAGTGCGTGCTTGACTGATGGTAGTCTGGAAGGTTGTGCTGGGTTCTACTCCTGGCTGCTTTGGCCGTGGCTGCCATGTCCCTTGTCTTGGCGGTCTCGGGCATGCAGATTGGCCCTTCGGTTGTTTGGGTGGTTCAGGGAATTCACTCCTGCAGACCCTGGCGATGTGTCTCTTTCATTCACAGCACTGGCAGATGGCATCCCAGAAGTGGCAAGCCGATCTCTGGTAGTTGCCTCCACAGCCAGCACAAAGCAGGAAATGCATTTTGAATTTCTGCGCCGATTCTTTGCGATCAGTGCGCATGCAATAGATGTCGTCCTTGCTGTTTGAAACTTCTGGCTCCATAGTCTTGTGATGCACTTCCACAGTTTTGTGCGCACTCTTTCGGCTGCTTTGCCTCTGTAGCATTTCCATCAAATTGGTTGAAGACTCGGTAGCCCTGGCTTCGCTCCAGGCTGGATTGACTCGCTGGATTGTATTTTGCCCTTTTTGGTGCCTAGTTGCCTTCCAATCCCACCTTTGTCGCCAGTGTTAGATCGGGTGAATGGATGAGGCAGACTCAGACTTCAGCAACAAACAGCTCTTTATTAAATGACAACTATGTACAATGCAGCAAAGACTCTGTCTGGCAGCAGCCCTTTTATAGGGAGCTGTCAGACTCTTCGACCAATCAGATTTGAATACTGTTCCCGCCGGAACAGAGGACCTTGGTGGAAATTCCCATACTGTTTGTCAGTATGAAACAAGTATTAAATTTTGCATCCAAAGATAAATGTGACTTTAATAAGCAACTGCAAAATACAACAAATTATTTGTTACTAAAGTCTCTACTATATTATTATTACTTATTATTATTGTACATATTAAAGATTTTAATATATTAAAATATTTAATATATACAAACAATAATTAGTAATAATACAGTACAGTACAATAAGGGTTTTTGCATATAGTAAAATGTTGTTTATTTCAAGGTATTTCCAATGTTTATTATAGTAATATATGACTTGTCTGTCTTGAATATTATTGATTAAGTTGCATACCAAATTTAATATTTTGTAATAATTTTTTTAAAAGATTCTTTTTTTATTTTTTATGAATATGGTCCATACTTCTCCCCATTATTGTATTTTTATACTGTTTTTTATTTGTTCTATCATCTTTAAATAGGGCTTTATAGATATGTGCGCTGGAAGATGTTTTTTATTTTATATAAGCACTTTGAATTATGTCTTTTTTATTATCCTTCCACTGTTTTTAAGATCAGATTTTATACTTCTAGGAATTTATAAATACATAAATCACAGTACATTCTGATCTTCACTGAACAATTCTTGCTGTGCCTTCTATTTATTGAATCTGAATGGGCCTTGTCTGCATATGTAATTACATGTCTCCAACACTGAAGACTTTTGAAAAAAAGCTTAACGGTGCAATTGTTGAAAATAGTTGTTATTATTTCTCTTATATAATTCCATGATTTTGTCCAATTATAATTATATCTAATTAGTACCATTTATTCTATCTTGCTTGTGAGCCTTGTTTGGCTTACTAACGCTGACATAAATTTTTCTTCCAAGAAATGGAAATTATATTGTATAAAAATATAATAAAAATATAATTTATATAATATCAATATATTTCAGACATGGGTAATGGCATTGCAGTCATAACTCCTAGTTCCACCTCTAGTTAAAGAGACCCAAAAGTAATAGAAATTAAAGTATGGGTTGGTCGTTAAAATGAGCAAAGCATATAGAGATAACATCTAATTAAACATTTAGGCAGATGCTGGTCATGGAAAATACTATTATCCAAACCCTCAATTATCTTAACTGTTATTTCAAAGCCATCTGCAAAACATCTTCATGAAATTAGATAGGGAGAAATCCCTCTATCATAACCAATGGGTATCTTACAGGAAGAAGATTTAAATAGTCCTGTTTTATATCACAAATTCCATGTTTTGTGATACATAAAACTGGTCAATGAGCTCAATAAAGTACATTCATCTTGACCATCACAACTTGTTTTTTAAAAAGTCTCCTGTGAAAATGGATGCCCCCAGCGGCCACCACCTCCCTGCTCCCCATTCCATACACCGCCACTGTCGCCCCCCAGCCTCTTCATTCCAGTGGCAGGGGAGGTAGTAGGAGATATGAAAATGGGAAGTCCCCGGTCCAAGTTTGCTTGCCTGCCCATCCAGCTCTTCCTCCTGCCACCCACGGTAAGTGGCGACGTGGTTGCTATGAGTGGACAGAGGCAACTTGGTGATGGTGAGCTGGCAGCAGTGAAGTGGATGCACTGAGTTTTCCTGGATCCATTTTCCTTTCCTTGCCATCTTATTTCATATAATGTGGCTGCCAACTATTATTTTGTTTAAAAGTACTTTATGTAGAACTAGCATGTTTCATCATTAAGAAAAATCTATGTGGTCACTAAGCGCCTACAACAACTTCATGGCGCATAAACACTTAAAAGATACCAGCAGCATATCACCCTCTATGTTTTGCATCTATTTTTAGCCTGCAGAAAAATCTCCTAATCCTCTGCAAAAGAATGAAACACAAGGGCAATTCTTTGTTCACCATGAGACTTTAATTTCTGAAACCTCTACAAGGAAGTCTGAATGCAGTTTCTATTCATCTTTACTTCTGAACAGTGAGAAATAGAAATAAAAATAACTGTAACACCCTAAGATTCCACAGTGATAAAATTCCCTCTAACTCCAACTTCCATATTCCACTGAAAAGAGTAACATATTCCACACTATAAACAGGTGGGGGAGGGCATTTACATTTGATTTTCTAGGCCAGGAAAGTGACTTCTAAAGTGACTCACTGTCACCTCTGTTATTTGTACTTTGGAGCGGAAAAGGCTGGCGTAATAAGCAGGAATGAAAAGTAAATAATTTTGGCTGATCCCAACTCTGCCATAAGGATTGGGTGCAAAACAATAAGCTACTTATTTTTTATTGCCTGTTTTTTAATATGCATCATGTAGCTTCAATCACACTGTGGGCTTCAAAAATTTTTACTACCAATTCTGTGGGCATGGCATGACTTGGTGGGCGTGGCTTGGTGGGTATGGCAGGGGAAGGATACTGTAAAATCTTCATTCCCACCCCACTCCAGGGGAAGGTTACTGCAAAATCTCCATTCCCTCCCAATCAGTTGGGATTCGGGAGGCAGAAAATAGATGGGGGTGGGGCCAGCCAGAGGTGGTATTTAACCATTCTCCAAACTACTCAAAATTTCCACTACCAGTTCTCCAGAACTTATCAGAACTGCTGAATACCACCTCTGCCTTGCAGCCATCCCAATGGGATCCTTTTCCTGTTGATTGTGGCTACAATCAACAACCTGATTGTTGAAAAAAAATGCTTGGTTGCAACATATGTGACATAATATCATACCACAATCAATGGGATTGGTTCCCAGGAAGCCTCACCACATTGCAAATACTCCTTATCTTCACCTATTCCGTTCCACAAAAACTTCAAATGTGCATGTACATTTATGGAATGGAAGGGCAATGCTAGCAATTTACAATATTTCATTTCCTTTTCCTGTGGAATAATGCTGCGGGGGTTGTGTTTTTTTTTTATTGCACTAGAAGTAGCTCAGGTGGAGAGCTCCCTATTCTTTCTGTGGAGTCCTCTTGGCCAGCTGAACTGGCTTATTGTGTTCTCAATGTCCTGCAGCAAGAAGGAGTAATGATAATTGACAGGTCTGCTTCAAAGTGTTTGAGAGGGATGAGTCCTGGACAAAGTGCCACGTGGATAGATGTTCCCTACGAGGAAACTATGAAAAAGTCTTCCTGTCAAATTTGCTTAACTTCGCTGGTCATTCTGATCTTTGGCTCACTTCATACTTAAAATTTAGGAAAAAGACTCACTTTTCTAATCTGTTGGTTATTCAGATTAAATTTTTAATGATTTGTGTAAAAGCACACATCATCTAAAGCTACAGAATATTGCTTTTTCATTCAATAACACCATCAAAATTTATCCTATGGCAAACTTGGAAGTCAAAGTGCGATAAAATTCTGGACAAGAAATAAGAAAGAAAATGGTCATACACTGACCTTTGTTCAGTGCTGGCTTTGGGATGGTAGCTACTGCTTCTCTTTCTTTCCACCTTCTGACCTGCTCCTGCCTCATCTTGAAGAACAATATCTGCTTTTGCTCTTCGCTGAGCTCAGCCAGGAGCTCTGGGTCCACATACATGTCGGACAGGATCTGCTTCAGCATGGCTGGAGAAAGCCTCCCGGCATGAATCAGTGCTGGCCCTGTGTGTGTGAGTCACGTCACTCTCCGCCACTTGTCCAGACACACATGAAGGGCTGTGGAAGGAGAGGCACAAATCTACCCTCACCCTAGAAAAACAGCAGGAATGCAGGGTTTCCACATGGCAATTACAGCCTTAATGTCTGCAGCCCTATTTTAAGTCAGACTTCCTGCAATGGTGGAGAAAAAAACTAAATAACAACCTGTGAAAAAACAGGAACTGCATTTCACAGATAGTCTCCAGGATTAAGGAGAGTTTAATCAGAACAGAAAGAAGGAGGGGAGAAGACTGCCTTAATCTGATACCACGTCAAACCACTCCCTGCACAACTAAAGTTGCAGGTGTGGCTATCTTCTCTCTGACTCAGCAACCAGAAAGTTAATGTGCCAGTCACCGAGAAATGAACTCTCACCCTCAATTTAAGAGAAGGAGCTCTGATAACAAACAAAGAAGAGAATGCCTATGTAATAGCAGCAAAGGAAGGGAAAAGAAATGCGATGCCTTCCTTGTCTGTTTTCTTAGCATTTCCTGGATGGTGAAATAACTGGTACCAATTAAAGATTCTGGTCTTTAGTATCACTAGGCATTAGGGTATCTGAGAATTATATAAACCATAACATTTGTAAAATTATAAATTTTACTAAAATCTATAAATTATAAATCAATCAGCTAATGTATTATATTCTAAGGTGGGGAGAGAAAGCTAAAGTCAGGACTGAAAACATTCAGTGGTTTCAATGGCTACCGTGGAAGAAAGGGAGAAGTAGGAAGAGTGAGAGGGAATGACTTATCTAATGCACTTCTAGAAGGTACAGCAGAAGGCCTTCTTGAAGAAAACCACCACACTCTGCTACCATACTTTGTAGGTTTCATTTGGGGATGCTAAAATCCAGCCTAAAAACTATGACCCAGAGGTGGTATTCAGCAGGTTCTGTCCAGCTCTGGAGAACCAGTAGCAGAAATTTTGAATAGTTCGGAGAACCGATAAATACCACCTCTGACTGGCTTCTCCCCCATCTAGTCTCTGCCTCCCAAGTCCCAGCTGATAGGGATTTTGCAGTATCCTTCCCCTGGAGTGGGATGGGAATGGAGATTGTACAGTATCCCTCCCCTGCCATGCCCACCAAGCCACACCCACCAAGCCATGCCCACCAAGCCATGCCCACAGAACTAGTAGTACAAAAATTTGAATCCCACCACTGCTATGACCTGGGGGCTTAAAATGGGGACATTAAGAAGGAGCAGAACTATTAGCGTGTATAGTGTTGGACCCCAAGGTTGAAGAGAAGAAAAATAGCAAGTAAAATCCTAAAGAGTTAAACAAACCAATAGCTTACAAGAAAGTAGCACAAAGGATTGTGGCAGGATGCTTATTGTTTGCTAAAGGTGGGGAATAAAAATCTGGGGGCAAAAAAGATTGGTATGTAGATTACTAGTTGGAACATGGAATAAGAATCCTCATAATTGCATCAGTTTATTAAAGTCCAGACTCCCAATTAACAGGGAACCAGAAAGCTGGCTGCTCACAATCTTTGTAGCCAGCTGAACCACTGAGAAACTTTTCAAAAAGACATAGCAGTGTTACAGTTCAAACTTGACCTGCAAAAGGAGGAACGTATTCAATAAACACAGAGATAATTATATGTTATCTTTCATGAGAAATACTGTGGTTAAAGACAAAGAGGCTATTTTGATGTTATTAAGAACATCAAACCCTGCATTCATCTTGGCTGGGCAGTGTCTGTTTCCTTGTCTAAAAGTAATACTTTCCACAACTACCTGAATCCAGAGCTTTGGCAACATCATCACATGGACCTTCTTTAGGATAATCTTGGGAAAAAGAACTCCACCTTTGTTAAAGAACTGTGGCAAAGATGCATCTGGTAAGCATAGGGTGGGCTTTGTAGTACCTTTTAGTTGAATGAGATAAAGCTGGACTTGAAAAGAGCTTGGCATGTCTCTGTAACAGCTTGGTGATCATCTCTTTGTACCTGAACTTCATAATCAAAGTTTTCTAAAGGCAGGATGTTTCTGCTGTTACAATGGGCAAGTTTGAATTCTTTCCCTAAGGAGGAAATGTACAGGCTACAATCCAAGAAACTTATCTGGTCTCAAAAAATGTACATCTTTAGTGGCAAGACCCTATCAGTTGTATTAGAGAGATCTCTTTTCATAGAGGAAGGACAGCCATAGGATAAAAATGCCAATTCTCAAATTCCAGGAGCTTCAAAGTAAAGTCATCTGGCTGGCCCTTACTAATGGCCAAACCACACTATAAACAAGTTTAAGCAAATGTATATCTAAAGTTGGTAATAGAAGAAACATAATTTTTGAATTTTAAAGCAAAGGGGGAGAAAAAGAACAACTTTTTTTTACTTCATATGCTATCATAATATTCATACCACATTGGGTATAATGTAAGAAATATTTTTGAAATGATTTGTCATGAATATTTATGTGTGCTTGCTTGTTAGAAAATAATTGTGTAGCATAAACATCATTATGGAGCGAGACAAATTATTCCCATTCTATCCTTTTTACTACTGGGCTGCTATCTGGCATGTAGAATGCCATATCCTAAGAGTTTAAGAAATGGATAGTGTCCAGTACTATGATCTGATTAATGTTTGTTTCTGAATATTGATAAAAATAAAACCAAAGTTTCCTTAGGGCGTGTCTTTATTCTACTGATTGATTAATGAAAAGGAAAGTTTAAGGTGCTTTCCTGCTCAATTCAGGGAAAATAATGTAATGATTCAGCAGAAATACTTCCTTAAATATGCTTGTCAATAATTAATTAATTGTTGAGATTAATTAAACTTTTTAGTGTTACATATACTATGTTTTTCTGTGCCTAGGTGTACTCAACTTTTATTCTTCTTAAGACTCAACATTTTCTGCAAGACTCCAGCTCCAAATCTGAATGCTTGCAGAAATTAATAGCAGAAACTATGCTATTAATGTAAACCATTTGGGGTCAAAAATGGAATAGGTTTCTCTTATTTATAAAATAATATCTATCAATAGGGGATAAAAATTGTGGTCAGCCATACCAAAAGGTTTTTGAATTCTGATTCTCAACAGCTCCAGCCAACATCAGATCAGGATGATTGGAATAGTTCACATCATCTGAAAGGCCACTGATTCCAATCTCTCTGTTGGATCAGCAATGAAATCCATGTTCTGTAGTGGGAAACTAGTATTATTTTAAATGATTGACTTCAACCTATCTATAAACTAATTGGGTTGTTCTTCTATGTTTTAAATGATACTTTCTGATCCACTTGGAAGAAGTCCTTAAATCAGAATTTCCTTTTATGTAGTCTTTTATAGACCATTTTATGTAATTTTGGCTAGTCATGGGCTAAAAACCTAATTGCTCAATGATTACTTGAAAATGAGTTGCAGTATAAGTTCTTCTTCTGTGTCTAGGTCAAACTTTAAACTGCCAGAAGGAAGCCATCTTCTTGGCTTTGCCTCAACCAGAGACAAAAAGAAAGCCAAAAAGAAGTCAGTATTGTTACGTGTTTCTGGTAATATCTGACATACCAGCGGATGGGCTTAGTTCTGTTCTTTCCACATTTACACACTGTGTTGGTATCTGCTAAGAGCCTTCACTTGCTCATATTAGTTTTACACTTAGGTACTCTGACTCTCAATGTATTCAGGGTCTTCCAAGTGGTATAAGGTAGGTCAGATCCTTCAGCCATATCTTGCTTTAATGTGATTCCTTGCTCCTTCCTTCCTCCTTCCTTCCTCCTTTTAATTCAATTTTATTCTTGCACATCCTCACAAATGTTTGTTCTTGCTATAAAGCTGCTCCTGCAGCTGAATCGACTGGCTTTGGGCATGTGCATTCAGAGGATGTTGAGGGTCATTCTATTGCTTAGTTCTCTTGACATCTATTGCAACCTTTTTTTATCTTAGGTGGGCCAATGTCAGAGAGAATATATTTTCTCAATTCACATAAGTTTGAGATATCCTATTTCAAAACACACTGCTTCATTGATGGACATATCAACGTTTTCACGTGTGCAGATGCACTTCATACTGGAGCAGCGTATTCTGTATCAGAGATGCTAAAGGCCAAAGTTGATGTCCACAATGTAGATGGTTGAGCTTCCCATGTATAGTTTATCAATTTCCTGATGACATTTTTCCTTGAATTGACTTTAGCCTTATTTTAAGAAGAGTATCCTGACTTTAGCATTGTTTAACTGACTTTAGCACTGTTTAAAAGAGTGCATCCTGTCTTGTGTTACTCAATGATATTTCAGTGTTGGACAGTGCTGTAGATAGTTCCATTGCCATAACTCTTCCTTCACTCTTCAATATCAAAGATGGAAAGCACATACTTAGGTCTTGTTTGGGTTGGACTTTAAATGGTTGCTAGCATAATATCATTCAAATCCATCAAGTGCTACCATAATTTCCCCAGCTACATCATCAAAGGTTGATCTTTGTCCAGCCACTGCTAAATCGTCTACATAGATGAATAGACATGTGTTGTTGGGGACTGGTTGATCATTCATATATACAATATGTTATACAATATCAGAGAAAATATACTTTCCTGTGGCAGCTGGTTCTTCAGCATCATCCATTTACTGTTCTTAACATTCAGCATCACATAAAATCTCCAGTTCTGGAGGAAGCTGCCAATGACACTGGAAAGCTTATGATCTCTGCTGACATAATAATATCCCATGGTTAACACTGTCACATGCTTTATATAGGTTGATAAAAACCATTCCAGTACAGCAGAACCTCAGGTCATAACGCTTCTGACCACAACCAAATCAGGTGCCGACCAAAAATTTGGCAATTTTTTTGCATCTGGTAATGAACAAATACTCGGGAGGAGATCCAACACAATCATGGCGATTTTACCTGGCATAGTGATTTCCCCTTCTGCGCCATTTTTTGTATGCGCAAGCGCAGTCTGTTTTGCTTCCGGTCATGACCAAATCGGGTTGCGACCAAAGCCCTGGAACGGATTATAGCCATGACCGGAGGTTCCACTGTAATTAGCTTTCTTTTGAAACCACCCTCAATATGTTGCGTAAAGTTTAGGATTTGGCCATGACATGACCTCCCCAGTCAAAAGCATGCTTGCTCTCTATGATTTTTCCATCAATAAATTTAGAGATAGAATTGAGAATTATCCATTCTAGTGCCTTTCAGAGCTGGCAGAGGAGTGATATTACTTCGTAATTTTTCAGATTGTCTGGGTCTTTGCTGGGTTTTAGTAAGGGTGCAACTCTAGGCTGCCTCCATAATTTTAAAATCTTAAACTCAGCTATACAGTTGTTCATCAATTGTAGGAGCCAATCCAGAGTATAGGGACAAAATTACTTTATTGGTTCTGATCTTACATCATCAACACCTTCTGCTTTATTCATTTTCATAGGCTTTATAGCTTCCTCCAGCTCATATACCACAAAAGGGATATTTAATTTCCCTTCCTCTTATTCCTTTTTTTTCAGACAACTGTTTTTTATATTTTACATTTTTTTTTACACATTTTTACTTTTTTTCCATTTTTCAGCAGCTGGCTGGCTACTTGGTCTGCTGTTACATCCATATGCTTTTTGTTATGGTTTGTTTTTAAAGCTCGTCTACATGCACTGTCACGTTTTCCAGTTATTGGCAAGTGTTTGCATCACCTCTTGCTCAGCTTCAACTTCCCATAAAGAGTCCTGGTTATAAAGCGCCTGATATCTATCCAGCAAATATTTTCTATCTCCAGTAATACGTATAAATTGAAAGGACTGTGTATAGCATTACCAAAAACAATTAGTTGAAAGCTAATGTAGCTCCCTACATTTACTCCCTGATTGGTCCCTGATTTCTCTGAGTTTCTGTTGTTTTGTTTTACCAGGACTCACTGTAATGCTGTAACTTCTGCATAGTTACAGTAGATGCTTTAGACTGTCAATGGCTCATGATCTTTTCCTATGATTCACAAGAGATAGAATCAATAGATTTAAATCATTAGATTTAAATCTTATTTTTATCCCATCAGGAATCAGAGAAGCTCCTATGTTGATTTTTTGTTTGCTGACAAGATTTTATGCAACCTATAATATTGCAACTTTTTAAAATTTAATATTAGGTTTCACAGCAGATCTATAGTAGGATATAAAATGGATTGGCCTATATCCTTTTGTTGTTGTTGTTGCTGTTGCTGCTGGTCTATTTTGATTCCTTTCCCCCCTTTATCTCTGTAATAAAATTGAACTGAATTGAACTGGGAAATTAAAAAGGAGATACTTTGTGGTTAAAATGTTTGTTTTTCTCTTGGCAGGTATTCAGCATAATGAAATTCAGATTCATGTATTTCCTCTTTGGGATTTTCATGTTTTTATCTGTGAGTATTTGCCAAAGTTCCAGAGTCAAGTAGCACAATCAGTATTGGATTCCTTGGGTTTAAAACTAGGGGTGAAATGCTACCTGTTTGGGCTGGTTCAACCGAACCGGGAGTAAAAAATGCTACCGGTTTGCCTGGACCAGAAGTTAAAAAATGCTTTAAAAAAAAGTTCCAACAATCATGCAGCACAGCTGATCATTGCAAGTTTTTTTATTTTTTAAAGCAGTTTAGGTGAACCAGTAATAAAAAATATGCTTTAAAAAAGTTTTTAAAAGTTCCAACCATCAGCTGTGTGACCATCAGCTGTGCCGCACAATTTATATTCACTAGAAAGCAGGAAATTCTGCTTTCTAGCTAATCTAAATCGTATGACACAGCTGTCCCCACCTTTTCTTGACAGTTGCTAGTGAATTAGTTTCAGTTGTCAAGAGAATCCTTTCATTTCGTTCTGAATGCAACACAAAACTATTTTTATGTCCTGATAATTTTGGAATCTGGAGCCTGGATTTTAAACGCCAGTTCCATACCAAAGTACAAGCAGTTTGTTCCTTTGCACAGTCAGCACACTAGTGTGACTCCCAGTTCTTAAGAACAGGTAATTCTTGGCTTCTGTTTGTCGGTCAAAATGCCGAGAAAACCATAAGCCAAATCTACCTTTGGTCTTCAGAACAAAAGCCAACATTCAGTCCCTCTCCTATCACCTGTCCACCTTTTAATTTCCCACCAGAATCTGAGTGAGGAGAGGAGGAGGAACAAACTTCCAAAGGGTTAATAATCCTGTAAAATTAAAATATATCACAGGATATTCTAGCGTGGTATTTCACAACTTTGGCAACTTTAAGATGTGGATCTCAACTGCCAGAATTCTTCATCAGATCTGGAACTAAGAGCCAGCTTTACACAGGACTTGCTAGTAGGAAAAATCCCTAATTACAAGTTTTCCACAGCTTCAGTATTTCAAAAAGAAAATGTACAGCCAGGAATCAGTGTTGAAATAAACAGTCTCAGTGTTTCTACATCTCCTTAGAGGAAGGGTATCAAATTCACAGCTCGTAGGCCAGATGTGTTGTATGCTGGCCATGCCCACCCTGGTTTAGAAAAGGTGGGAGACATCCCAATACATCATGTGACGATGAAGTGATGTGAGTTTGACACCCCTGTCTTAGAGAGACAAGCAACTGTCTCTTCACAAATTCCTACAATTTAAATTTCACCTCAATATTTGTCCATCCTCCTCCACAAAATATGGGGGCCAATTTTTGTTTTAAAAATACAGCATCTCAACTTTTGTGATATCATATGAAGTTGTACATTGCACCAGGGAATGCTTATATCTAAAATTTCTATCTTCTTTTCTGATGTTGAAATATGTCAAATACATTAGTGCATAATTAATTCATGGTCATGCAAGAGAAAATGGAAAACAGCAGAGTAACTACCTGCAAGAAGTGCTACCTGAGGTCTTATCTAGGTAATTAACCTGCAAACAGAACCCCACAGAAAATTTTACACCAGTGTTTCTCAACCTTGGCGACTTTAAGTCCTGTGGACTTAAACTCCCAGAATCCCCCAGCCAGCACAGCTGGCTGGGGAATTCTGGGAGTTGAAGTCCACTGGACTTAAAGTCGCCAAGGTTGAGAAACACTGTTTTACACTGATCAAAGCCCGCTACCCCTCCCCCCATTTTGATCATTTATTTATTTGAAATATTTGCAGGTTAGTGATCAAATGATGATTAGAGGTTCTTGTGACAATTACAACCTAACACTATATGTGACAGTAGAAACCTAAAACATTAACCTGACCATAATCCACAATAGGGATTCTCAAATCTTGAGGCACTATTAAATAAATGCAATTCCTCTCCATGAAATAAAATTGTGAATTCATAGTATTTCAAATTATTACACTTCCGTCTACAATTGGGCACTCCAGATACTGTGAAATTGCAACTAAAGCAGCCATTGAAGGATTATGTATGCTGGGTTTGGGTGCATAGCATAATTGGAAGGATATAGGCTGTCTTTCTGAAGGAAGGTCAGTTTCCAAGGAAGACATATTAATGCATGCTAACTCTTGCCCAATTTCCAAGCTTTTTATGACTGGAAGCAAAAAATGGAAAAAAGCCAGAATCCCCCACTGAGTCTTTCAGTCGTTTTGGCAGAAATTCCAGCCAGAGTCGTTGCAGCTCTTTCCTTCTGCCTCCATAGCTACAATGCTCTCACTCAGCAGGACCAACCTGCCTGTTGCAGCTCCTCCTAGGGAAAGCCTGCATTGAGGTCTCTTTAATAAGTAAGGCCCAATGAATTTTCACCCTGGTTCTTTTTCTTCCTGAGAAGAGAGCATTTTTATACAAGTTTTTTTTTAATACAAAAAGCTTTTTTTCATCAGAGGATGAAGCATAGTTGGAGCCCTGTTAGATTTCCTAAAAATATTTCATGTTTGTTTTAGACTGCCCTGCCCCCCCATGTGACAACTCACAATGTCAGGAGTCCTGATTTATAGTCATTCATAAGATAAACCATGAGACAACTGCAGGCAGCATAAAAGCCACTCTTTTGCAGAGAAGGTTGACTGGGATCGAGCTAAAGGGAAGTTTTTGGCAACACAAATCATCAAGAAAGAAGATTCCTTGTATTTGGAATACTAAAGATGTCTGATTTAAATGTCAATGGTGAAGGAAAACATGTTGACCTGAGTTACTTGGACCTTGAAGTAATAAGAAGCTTCTTGAGAAATATATGTATATTTTTGAAACATGGCAAGAGCAGCAGACTTGGTTAATGCCATTAAATAATGTTTTTGGCTGACTGACAGTGAACAGATTTTTTTTCATCCGAATGTAATGAATAGAATCCATCGTCTTTTATGGAGAATTAAAGAGTACCAAATTTGGGTACTAATTTACACATACCAAACTGTGTACACCACAAATCTTTCTTTTGAATGAAGGCATTTTTATTAGCAAAATTAAAAGAAATCTGTAGGGAAAATTTACTCCTCTAAGCAGAGTAATCATGACTATGTTTCATGTGAGAAGTAGCCTTTCCACTTCAGTCGTCCTTTTGCTGCTGAGTTTTTGTTATGAATAAAAAGCACACTAGTTAGTGAAAGTCATAACTAAGAAGACAAAAGGGGATCACATTTTCTTCTTCCATAGATAACACCCTCCCCACCCCTCTTCGCCTTTCGCCTCCGCAGTTCCTCCTCGCCCCCCACCTCCTCCATCCCCAAGTCTGTGTCCGCCAGGCGTCTCACGTTTATGCCTGCCATAAACACGAGACTCCTGGCGGACACAGCAGGGGGACGGAGGAGGCGGAGGGGGGGGCGAGGTGGCAGCCGGCGAAGAAAGGGGAGAGGAGGAGGAGGAAAGGAAGAGGGGAGCAGGATGGGGGGGAGAGGGCTGCCCCTCTCTTCTCAAACAAACAAGGCTCCCCTCCCTGCGTCTGCTCCTTCCCTCGCTTCTCAAGCAAACTCTCTCTCAAATTGAGAGTTTGTTTGAGTGAAGTTAAGAAAGAAACACACACACACACACACACACAGACAATAAAAACAAATGACAATTACTTAAATTACAAATAAATTGAATTCCTCCCCCCTGCCCCCTCCCTCTGACCCACATACCTTCCATCTACGCCAAAATTCCAGATTCGGTCTAGCTAGGCTCCAGGGCCAGGCAGGCTAGGATAGTGGCTCCTAGAGCCACCACGTGCCCTCTGCAGGAAGAGGCCCGAGAACTATGGGCCTCATTTGCATACTAATTTTTTGCTTTTTAACCCTTGGTTAACCCTTAAAAGGCAAAAAAACCCTTATGCAAAGGAGGCCCCGAGTTCTCTGGCCTCCTCCTATACTTAAACACTATGTACACTTCAAATCACTGTGAGTTGAAGTCTGGTAGCAACTAGCTTGGCCTTAATTATTTTAGAAAAAATCTTTAAAATTCCTTCCTTTTCCTGAGGATACTAGTGAGGCCCCGCCTCCCCTGCCTCTAGTGAGTGCACATCCCTGTGGTGTACGTCTCTATCAGAGAGAGATATATCACATATAGCAGTGGTGTGCCCTGCCCTTTAAGTATCAAATCATGCAATAACCACATATCTTCTTATTATATCTTGAACAGATTGCAATTGCCTATCCTGTGTCAAAGTATGGAGCTCAGTATGCACAGTTGGTAAGCACAAGAAGTTATACATCAATAATAGTTATTGCATTAAAGCATTAATGCCATTTAATTTTAGTAATGTTGCAGAATAAATTCCCTTAAATGCAATTCCTAGAAAGATAAAACTCAGTTGCTTTACACATAGGGAATTGTAACAGTATTCAGTTTTTACTCAACCCATTACACTATTCTGTTGAATTAAGTCATACTCTATCCTTGCTATTTGAACCATGTTACACTGTTTATCTGGAAGTCTCTTTCTTGCCACCTCTATAATCTAAACAGATGAGATATCACACAATAGGTATTTGAATGATGGAGTGGAAAGGTAGAATAGGATGTGATGGCACCACCTCCAAAATTCCCAGCTTGAATACTGTTCTGGAGAGGCATTTCTTGTGGAAAGGAGTTAATGCCACCTGGAAGGTTTAATGGAAAATAAAGTTGGTAACTGCTGCTGGCCCACAAGCCGATTTGACAGATTCCAAGACAAAGTTTTCATAGAGATTTGGCTAACCATAAAAATGAAGATATTATATCTATTTTAAATGGGCTGTGTAAACACTACTTACGTTCTTGTTGGAAATCAGAGCAATGTAAGTTCCTCTAAGGCTCTTTAAATTTCAACAAATTTCAGAGAAATCAAACAGTTAAAAAAATGAAAAAAATTAACAGACTATGTCTTATGTTAATTGCTGCTTTATTTTAACTGCTGTGATAATCTGGGTTGCTATGGTTTCAAAATTTGAGGCTGAAAGTAAAAGTATTAAAAAACCCTGTTCTCCCAGGTACACTTAAAATAGGAAGTCCTCACAAGAACCACATTTAAGTCTGGAGTTTTGATCATTAATCTTTGCAGCCATTAAGCAGGTCACCTGACTTAATTTTACCACCATTTTTAATCATGGTAATAAAGCTATTACCATGATCATTAAGAAAATCATGTGGATATTAAGTAATCTTGGGGTGATTAAGTGAATTTATTCTGCAGAATGGGTATTTTTTGTCTAAAACTGGCCAAAAATATCAGAAAGTGGCAAAAAAAGGTGACAAGTCATGGTCACATGACCATAGGACACTGAAACTGATATAAATGCAAACTTGTTGCCTACTGCCTAAAATGCAATCACATGACTGCCGGAGTCTGTGTGGCTGTTGTAGCTTCAAGGATGGGTAATTAACTTTTTGGAGGTCTGTTGTAACTTTAAATTGGCATTAAGTGACTAGTCATTAAGTGAGAATTATCGGGGGGGGGGGGGAGGCTATGGTGTCCTTTAGAACAATGTTTCTGAATCTCAGCATGTTTGAGATGGGTGGGCTTCAACATCCAGAATTTCCCAGACAGCATGCTGAGATAAGAGGAATTTGGCACAATTGCCATACAGTAATGCAGTTGGGAGGATATTGTGCCTGCCCTGAAAAATCATTTCATGAATCTAAAGGAAGTAAAACATTTTGTATAAGTCAGAATGGAAACAGGCTAGCATTAATATTTGTTACATTCCTTTCGGATCCTTCTTGCAGATCTTCCCATCGCATCGACTTTGCGTAAGTAATCTTTTACCTTGACATTTTTGGGAGACAGTTTTCCAGCCCTTATGTTAAATTAGATATTCATATCAGTCATCACTAAAGTGTATTGTTCTGTGATGGCACAAAGATAGTTCTCATACAGCTGTATATCTCTGCCATGGTGAGAAGCTGTAGCTGCCCTCTCTCAGCACCTGGATGCTGTCAATGTCTCGATGAGGAGCAAAAGGCTAAAACTGGTAAGACAGAATGGCTCTGATATGGGTTTTTTGACTCTTGGATAACTACCATCTTTTGTCATACCAATTATGTCCATTCCTGGACCAATGTGACTTTCTCGTTGTCACCTATGCCCTAATCACCACCTGTCTGGATTATTGCAATATTCTCTACATGGGGTTGCCCTTGAAGAGTATTCAGAAGCTTCAATTAGTCCAGAAAGCAATCTGAACAGTTTTGTTCAAGCCTAGACTTGCACATTTGTCAATTCTTCTGCAGGAGGTGCTGTTGTTAATCTACTTGTGGGTCAGTTCAAGTTGCTGGTTATCACCTTTAAAGCCCAATATCTGTCGCCCCTATTTGGAGGACCTCCTCTTCCCTATTAAATTCATCTAGTCCTCCAGGATAGGAAGGCATGTTTCACGTCCTATCAATTATAGATGAGTATCTGGGACTGCCAAAACGATTTCTGGTATTAGTTCCTTCTTAACGTAGCCCCTAACGTAGAGTTGGCCTCCACTCTTTTACTTTTCTGATAAGTCCTAAAAATGTGGTTTCTTCACCAGGATTGGGGACTGTGAATTGAGACGGGGCTGATTTGATTGTGTTATTGCTACCATGGATTTTTTTTAATAAAAAAATATTGGTTTCTGTTTATAATAGTACATTTCTAAAATTTTGTAAGCTGCCTGGAATCACCTGTGTGTGTGTTGGGCAATTATATCAGTTTGATAGAATAGATAGATAGATAGATAGATAGATAGATAGATAGATAGATAGATAGATAGAGATAGAGATAGATAGATAGATAGATAGATAGATAGATAGATAGATAGATCTAGATGAAGACTTATGAGAGAGAGAGAGAGAGAGAGACAGACAGACAGACAGACCCACAGACCCACCTAATCCTTTCTCATGGCAATGACATTTCTTTCCAAAGTCAGAGGAAAATAAGATAAGCAATGAAAGATATATAGTTTCATCATAGTACCACCTTTGCTTTCAGAAATTCAGAGGAAATTCACTCTCCTGACCTTCTTTCCTACCTACAGATTGGAGGTCACTTGTTATTTGCAGATAGCAGGGATAGCAGCAGTGGGTACAGAAGATGCATATTTCAGATGCAGGTAATTTATCATCAACCTGTTTTTGCCTATACCAGCTTTTCCTCCCTGTTGCTTTACCAAATGGCCAGGAATTCCATTTCTCACTCACTCTCATGGGTGATACTTGTCAGACATTCTAAAACTTGTACTTCCCAGTCATGGCCTCTCTGTAGACATTATAGGAGAGCAGTGTTAGTCTATGGCAGCAAAAAACCAAAAGGAATCTAGTAGCATCCTTTTTGACTAACACATTTTCTTAGGAGCATAGGTTTCCCTAAGAAGATGCTTGTTATCAGATGCATAATGGCTAGGATTTAAATTGGAGTGAGGCAAGAGGAACATAGGTTGATTATGCAGGTGAAGGTTACATGTGAGACAGAATACAAATATCTTATCTGTAACATCTCAATACTGTTTAACTGTTTAACTGTTTATTTCATTTGTATGCCGCCCTTTTCCCCCGAGGGGGACTCAGGGCGGCTCACAGCTCAAAACAAGGGAAGGGGGGATACAAACAATTTGACAAACAACACAAAACAATACATAATTTAAAAGCGCAACAATCATACCATTCGAGATGGTTCTTTAGCCCCAGGCCTGTCGGAACAGCCAGGTTTTAAGGGCTTTGCGGAAGGCCTGGAGGGTGGTGAGGGTGCGAATCTCCACGGGGAGTTCGTTCCAGAGGGTCGGAGCAGCCACAGAGAAGGCTCTCCTCCGGGTAGTCGCCAGTCAACACTGGCCAGCGGATGGAATTTGGAGGAGGCATATTCCATTCTTCTATCATTAGATAATAATCATACATAATTTGGTGCCAGGGAGGTGGGGTAGCAGGATAACAATTGTTATGCCAAAACCTGATCGTCATGTTTCTGGTGACAGCCCTTCATGGATTCCTATTCTATAGTCAAGATATGGAGATATTTGGAATGAAGAGTGGTAGGAGTGGAAAAAGTAGTCTTATGTTTAAACATTTCCCTGCCAAACAAAGGCTTTGATTTTTGCATAGCATGATCCTCCCAGTGCATTATGCTTATGGGGAGAAAGGGTACAGCTCTGGTTGGGGAGGACACAATGGTGCTATGCTATAATATGGGGAAGCTGTTGAGACTTTCCAGTAGAAGAGCCTATTTAATAGCAGCCCTTATAACCAGAATTTCAACCTTTTTTTCCAATGGAGAATATTCAGCCCTTTTAAAAAAAAATTTTTTAGATATGGCATAAAACTACTGTGATAGCAAGAGCCCCTAAAACTTCCTGCCCTCAATTTTATTCAAGATTATTCTGCAAACAGGTTCAACAGTGCAATTTCAGCAATACAAACTAAGTTGCTGTTATTTTTCCATGGCCAAATAATAGTCCTTGCATGGGAAATACTGTCATCTAGTGGAAAAGTACGCAAATTGTATACTACATTGGAGCACTAACACACCTAGTCTGACAAAATTAGAAATAACTTACAGCCATACAATTTATCAACTAGATATTCAAACTGCATTAAATAATGAAACAGCTCCTCCTATTTTGCTCTGAACCTGAGTTGTATGTAGATGTTTTCAGTGGAATGATAATATATATATATTGGCAAAAACACGAAGCCGAAAACACCAGCCTGAAGATGGTGAGTGAGACCTTGCTGAAACGTTGTCAAGACAATCTCAGTCTTACATGGGAAAAGACCTGAATACAATGAGACCAGCATATAGTACACACACATACACACACGCACGGACGCACGCACGTAATGTCCTGGTTATTACTTTTGGATATATAGTAATATAGGCATCATATTGAAAATATCTTCTGATTTCAGGGCATTCTCTTTAAATCTGATAGAAAGGACATTGGTTTCATATTTCTTTCCTACATGGAAGAAAAGTTCAGTGGAATTCTCAAGAATGGGATGTAGGTTTGTCCTGCACTTTTCTTAATTATAGAGTGTGACTTTCATTAATAATCACCACTTCGGAGATCTATCAGCCTCTCTGGCTTCTAATGCCTCAGTTGCATCTTAGCAGAAGATATCAATGGCTAGAGCCATGGTAGAGTTTTTGTTTAAACCAAAACAAAACTGCTCAAACAGGAAGTTTGCAGAGTGAAGAAGTTATAGACATGTATTTGTCATCTTGAAATACTTAAAGTAAGCTCAATAGCACTAGGTGCTAAGGTATCCACTATTCTAGCCCCAGTCTACCTCATGCAGATGAGAAGATGTAACTCTCATAAGCCCAACTAAAATGGCAGTGTTCAGTGATGCTGATATCCAATAACATCAAAAAGCCCCACTCTTATTAATAAAACATATCTCTGATTTGTGTGTTCACAGCAGTGGTGGGTTTCAAAATTTTTAGAACCTATTCTGTATGTGTGGCCTGCTTTGGGGGAGTGGCTTGGTAGTCATGTGACCAAGTGGGAGTGGCTTGGTGGTCATATGACTGGGTGGGAGTAGCTTGGCAGTCATGTCACTGGGTGGGAGTGGCCAAGTTGATGTCATTGAATTCTTTGCCCCAAAGAATGACCTACAAAAAGAAGATATAAAAAAGGAAATTTGTTATTTTGTGCACTTACTCCTTAAATAAGAATAAAATAAGTACACAAAACAATAAAACAGCTACTTACAGAGGAAATATGGCTGTCCTTGCTGGTCTTCAACATTACTGACCACCATACATACACACTTCCAGCCCCTCAGTCTCTTCCCTCTTCCTGGATTCACTCAGACGTTTTTAAAACTCACACCCTGTGCACAAACAAGACGTTTTAAAAACCCATAGCACAGCCTGTGCACAGCACACAGATTTCCAATCCTTCTGCCTCTTCCCCCTTCCTAGATTCACTCAGACGTTTTGAAAACTCATAGCCTGTGCACAAGAACACACTTCCAGCCCCTCTGCCTCTTCTCTCTTCCTGGATTCACTCAGACATTTTTTAAAACTCACACCCTGTGCACAGCACACACACTTCCAGCCCCTCTGCCTCTCCCCATTCCTAGATTCACTCTTTCTTCTTCTGGTTCTTCTTCTGAGAACTTTTCAGCAGCATGGTGCCGATGGGAGGGGCAAGTGAAAGACCAAATGAGGGGAGGGAGTGTTCCAGTACAGGGCCTCCTGACTAATGGGTACAGGAAGGTATGCTAAATTTCACCATCCGGTATGACCATATTGGTCTGTACCGACTTAAACCCACCCCTAGTTCACAGCCTAATTTCCTTATTTATCTCTTTTATTCTAGTATTCAAAAAAAAGGACCTGCATTGCCATTATAGTCAATATTAGATTAATAAGAGTGATTACTGTTATTACCGGTAGTTGACAATTATAGTGATAGAAATGAAATCCAGCATTTCATAGATGTAAAATTTATGCAAATTTCTTCACAGCCTTCCAAATGGCTTACTCCAAAGCTCCAAACTCTCAGACAACGAAACAACATATTGGCAATGGAAACTCCAAGGGTTCCATCTTTTATGACTCTAAAACCAGGCGTAAGGATACATTTTGTTGGAGCTGCAGCACGTTCTTTTCTGAAGATCCCCTCTCCTCATTATTGTCCCAGACTCAGAACTACTTCCACTACATTCAGAGATGGCAAGGACTTAGGATCAGATTCTCACCCTCCAGGAAACAAGGTTCCTGCAATCACCCAAGGATTTTCTGTTGATACAACAAGGCATGCCGCTTTTTATACTACTAAAATGCCCAGAGGTGATGTTTAATATCTCTTAAGTTCTAAGTATTAAACTTCAGGCTTGTTCTTTAATTCATTTGGTCTTTAATGAAATGATACCTAGGCACAGCACTTCCAAATTGATTTGTTGAATCCAATTAAATGTGAAAGGAAAAATGTGGACAATATATATGATTGTTTCTCTCACAATATGAAATTATTTTTGTTCTCTGTTATTTCCTATAAAATCATGTATCATTGATGAATCACTAGTGATGCAGTTGAGTGAGGGAATGTAATTCTCACTTGAGGAACAGGGAAGAGATGGATGAGTGAAATGTAGCTCAGGGCTGAACTGTGGATTTCAGGCAAAATCCAAAAACACTAGGGTTTTCCTGGAAGCTTGGCACTCAGACAATTCAGCCATCAATAGACACATTGAGATTACTACATTTATACACCATTTAAGAGACAATAATAATATTAAGATCAGAAAACATCTCCCATAGCAATCACCCAGATAAGCAAGGATTCACCTGATGCGCCCCTTCTCCGAATGGTGGAGACATCATCCAGACATGGATTATTCCAGCTAGTGTCCAATAGGACTGGGTCTACCAAATTGATAAGTCCCACCCTCCGTGCTAGCCTCTCCAACTTAGACGAAGTAAGAATAAAGGTAGATTGCTGTGTCAAATCTCCTAGAAGTTATGTGATCCCTCCTTGTCAATGCAAAACACAAAATCAGTCTGAACAACACTCACAGGGTGGGGCTGGATGATGTCTCCACCATTTGGAGAAGGGGCCTATCAGGTGAGTAACCAACGCCCATTCCCCCCAGTAGGTGGAGACATCATCCAGACATGGGACATACTAAAGCTGTAATCTGTCCATGGGTGGGAACAGAGTGAGGACTTAAGAATCTTGGTGGACCACCACCTGCTGCAATACTCGCCATCTGAAGGCTGCATCTGCTGATGCATATCTGTCTAGCCTGTAGTGGCAGATGAACGGTGATGGCATTGTCCACGTGGCCGCCCTGTAGATCTCCTCCAAAGGGGCCTGAGAAGACCAGGCAGCTGAAGTGGCAGCGCTGCATGTGGAGCATGCCGTGATTTGTTGTAGAACAGGAATAGATAGAGCTATATAGGCTCTGGAGATCGCTGAGCAAACCCAACGGCCAATGTCTATAGAAGAAGCCTTGGACCCCTTCTTACCTCCAGGTTGGAAACGGACAAAGAGAGCCTCAGCACGTCAGAATTCCGCAGTGCGCTTGATGTATAAACACAGCGAGACAGTGCCATTTGTGTTCCAGTTGATGTGATGGGTTGGGGCAAAAGTCAGGAAACACCAATTCCTGTGCTCTATGAAATATTGAATTTACCTTAGGTATAAAGGTTGGGTTTAGGCAGCGAGCAACTCTGTCCAGGTGAAATATGAATAAGTCCTGTCTGGTAGACAGTGCTGTTAGTTGATGTGCATGCGGCTGATACTGTCCGCCTGCAGATTGTGAATGCCTAAGATATGTTCTGAGTGAAGGGATAGGAGATGTTCCTCCGCCCATGCCACTAACTGGAATGAGAACGTCATTAGAGTCTTTGACCGCATTCCCTCCTGCCTGTTTATATGCACCTTGGTGGAGGTATTGTCCATGAGGACAAGGACGTGCACATTGGTGACTATGTCTCTGAAATGGAGTAGCGCGAGATACACTACTGCAGCTCTAACCAGTTTATACTGTTCTTTAGATCGCATCAGTATTAGAGCCCCTGAGCTACTTGATCGTGAATGTGAGCACCCCAGTCCAGGAGACTTGCATTGGTGGTGAGAGCTACTCGCTAGGATCCCTGAACAGAATGCCCTGAGACAGTGTCGGAGACAGCCACAATTGTAGAGACCTTCTTACTCCAGAGTGAGACATACCCAAACTGTCGAGCAGCTGCTGTTGGACCACTGATAGGGAAGCAGAAACCACTGCAGATTATGACTGTGGAAGCGAGCCCATGGCACAATGTGGAAGCTTGACACCATCTTGTTGCCGGGTGGCTAAAACTAATTTGCGTATACTGACTCTTCGTTCCTGAGAGAGGAAAACCTTTCCTATCCTTGTGTCTATCACCGCCCCTAGATGTATGAGGCAAGTGGCAGGAGTTAAATGACTCTTTTTGGCATTGACCAGGAACCCGTGATCCTGGAGGACTTGAAGAGTGGTTTGAATGTCCCTGTGGGCCTGGTCTGATGACTTGGACAGCAACAACATGTCATCCAGGTAACAGATAATGCGTATTGGCAGAGAGCGTAGATGGGCTGCAATCACCGCTAAGACCTTTGTGAACACCCTTGGGGCTGATGATAGGCCGAATGGGAGAGCCTGATATTGGAAATGCATTCCATCATAGGAAAACCGGAGAAACTGCCTGAGCTCCTGCAATATAGCGATGTGGAGGTATGCTTTCGTGAGATCCACCAAAGAGAGATCATATGGACGAACACTCTCCAATATGGATTGCAGGGAATGCATCTTGAACCTCTGGTAAACTAAAAATTTGTTTAGAAATGTGAGGTCGAGAATTGTTCTCCAACCCCAGAAAGACTATGAAGAGATCGGCACTATGAAGAGATGGGAGTAAAACCTGTTGGTTGGGAGGCATCTCCTCTATGGCTTGAATCTGAAGTAGATGCTGGATAGCTTTTTCCACCAATCTTCTTTTGATGATGACCTTGGAGACCTGACAAGTAACGAAGTATTGCGGGGATGGGGGGGGCTGCAGAGGAACTCTAGAACCAATCCCGATTTGATTGTGCGCCGAATCCATCCCAACGTTTGGCAAAAGCCGACAAGTGACCTCCAATAAGAAGGAAACTCAATGAGTCACTTCTGCTTTCTGAATGGTTGGTTGGAATTTCCCTTGTAGGGCTTCCTGTAGGAGAAATGTGGTTGTTCTTGCCACATCTATCATAAGAAGATGATCCCTGTCTGGGTGGAGGTGACTGATGTTGTGGACGGGAGTAATTGAAACCCCTGTCGGGGTTCTGAAAGGACTGCCTGTGGAAGAAAGAAGATTTGTTATCAGATTTTCAAGTAGCAGAA
Source organism: Thamnophis elegans (assembly GCF_009769535.1). Taxonomy (NCBI): domain Eukaryota; kingdom Metazoa; phylum Chordata; class Lepidosauria; order Squamata; family Natricidae; genus Thamnophis; species Thamnophis elegans. The sequence goes on along the minus strand of NC_045558.1, from coordinate 90,319,108 downwards.
GGCAGAACCTTTCTTTTATCTTTGGGCTCATTGAGAAGAGGTTCAAGCGGAGGCCCAAATAGACAGTTAGCAGAAAAAGGTGAAGAGGCAAGTCTCCACTTTGCTCTGGCTTCCGCCTGACATTGTTTTAGCCATAACAGCATTGTTGAGTGGACACAGAACAGGCTATGGCCTTGGAGGCAAAATGTGCTGCATCGGAAGAGGCATCCGCAGCTGACTCTAGAACATCATCTGTCAGCTGTGACCAGGGGGACATTTGCCCAGGTTCGCCTGCTGCACCAATTGCGACCCTACCTGGACCGGGAGGCCCTTCGAATAGTCACTCACGCCCTCGTGACCTCAAGATTGGACTACTGTAACGCGCTCTACATGGGGCTGTCCTTGAAGAGTATTCGGAGACTTCAGCTTGTCCAGAATGCACCCGCGATTGTGGATGCACCTCAGTACACCCATGTTACACCTATCCTCCGCAAGCTGCACTGGCTGCCCATTGGTCTCTGGACACGCTTCAAGGTGCTAGTCGTTACTTTTAAAGCCCTACATGGTATCGGACCTGGGTACTTGAGAGACTGCCTCCTGCCAATTACCTCCCTAAGACCTATTAGATCCCACAGACTTGGCCTCCTCCAAATTCCATCCGCCGGCCAGTGTCGACTGGCAACTCCCCGAGGGAGGGCCTTTTCTGTGGCTGCTCCAGCCCTCTGGAACGATCTCCCCATGGAACGATCTCCCCATTGAGATCCGGACCCTCACCACCCTTCCGGCTTTCCGCAAAGCCACTAAGACCTGGTTGTTCCGGCAGGCCTGGGGCTGTTGAATTTCCAGCCCCATCCGAGGTTGCGACTTCTTGTATTTTAAATGGTTTGTCTTTTATTTTCTTATTTGTATTCCCTTCCCTTTCTGATTGTTAGCCGCCTTGAGTCTCTCGGGAATAGGGCGACATACAAACTGAAATAAATGAAATGAAATGAATGTATTCCATCACAGCCTTAAGTTTGTTTAGATCCTGGTGGGATCTCGTGTCAGAAGGAGGAAGTCTCTCTTGAAGTTCTTCAGCCAACGCAAGGCTGCCCTGTTAAAGAAAGAAGCAGAAGAAGCAGCCCGCACCGCTGATGCAGACGCCTGGTGCCCCTTGACCAAGATCTGATCAAACCTTTTGTCCTCCGGATGGAGAGCAGCTTCAGAAGCCACAGTGGCAGCAAAAAGTGCCACCATTGGAGGGTCGATGGAAGGGACCTCCAGTAACTTGGATAACTCAGGACTCACATTATAGTTGTTTATCCAAGGCTGAAGGAAGAGGTCCCAACCCTGGAGAAGCCCATTGATTTTGGACTACTTCTAGAAAGTGTTTAGATGAATGGACCACATCCTTTTTCACCGTAGGCCTGGAAAAAAGAGGATCAGTTGTGTCACTCTTGTCCTGATCCATCGTGGAAGATGGCTTGGAGGCAGGAATGCCAGATACTTTCTTCTCCTTAAAAAGAAGGGAATGAAATAAAACAGGTTTAAACAGTCCTACCAATGAGGAAGGGGCAGGCATAAGATCCTCATCATCAGAGAGATCAGAATCCCTCGAAACTTGTTTATCAACTTCTAAAACAGAAGCCTGAGAAAAGGAGTCATTAGGTACCCCCTCTGCGCTGGAAGGTTTTGCCTTCTTGGAGGATTTAGAGCCAAACACATACAGTGTGTGTGTGTGTGTGTGTGTGTGTGTGTGTGTGTGTGTGTATACACACACGTGTACATACATTCGGCCAAAAAAGTATTTAGACAACCACCAATTGTGCAAATTCTCCCACTTAAAAAGATGAGAGAGGCCTGTAATTGACATCATAGGTAGACCTCAACTATGAGAGACAAAATGAGAAAACAAATCCAGACAATCACATTGTCTGATTTGGAAAGCATTTTTTTTGCAAATTATGGTGGAAAATAAGTATTTGGTCAATATCAAAAGTTCATCTCAATACTTTGTTATATATCCTTTGTTGGCAATGACAGAGGTCAAATGTTTTCTGTAAGTCTTCACAAGGTTGGCACACACTGTCGCTGGTATGTTGGCCCATTTCTCCATGCAGATCTCCTCTAGAACAGTGATGTTTTGTGGCTGTCGCTGGGCAACACGGACTTTCAACTCCCTCCAAAGGTTTTCTATGGGGTTGTGATCTTGGAGACTGGCTAGGCCACTCCAGGACCTTGAAATGCTTCTTACGAAGCCACTCCTTTGTTGCCTGGGCGATGTGTTTGGGATCATTGTCATGCTGAAAGACCCAGCCAAGTTTCATCTTCAATGCCCTTGCTGATGGAAGGTTTGCACTCAAAATCTCATGATACATGGCCCCATTCATTCTTTCCTGTACACGGATCAGTCGTCCTGGTCCCTTTGTAGAGAAACAGCCCCAAAGCATGATGTTGCCATCCCCATACTTCACAGTAAGTATGGTATTCTTTGGATGCAACTCAGCATTCTCTCCCCTCCAAATATGACAAGTTGTGTTTCTACCAAACAGTTCTACTTTGGTTTCATCTGACTATATGACTTTCTCCCAATCCTCTTCTGAATCATCCAAATGCTCTCTAGCAAACTTCAGATGGGCCCGGACATGTACTGGTTTAAGCATGGGGACACGTCTACACTGCAGGATCTGAGTCCCTGGCGGCGTAGTGTGTTATTGATGGTAGCCTTTGTTACATTGGTCCCAGCTCTCTGCAGGTCATTCACTAGGTCCCCCCGTATGGTTAGGATTTTTGCTCACCGTTCTTGAGATTATTTTGACCCCGCGGGGTGAGATCTTGCATGGAGCCCCAGATCGAGAGAGATTATCAGTAGTCTTGTATGTCTTCCATTTTCTAATTATTGCTCCCACAGTTGATTTTTTCACACCAAGCTGCTTGCCTATTGCTGATTCAGTCTTCCCAGCCTGGTGCACGTCTACAATTTTGTTTCTGGTGTCCTTTGACAGCTCTTTGGTCTTCACCATAGTGGAGTTTGGAGTGTGACTGTTTGAGGTTGTGGACAGGTATATTTTATATTGCTAACAAGTTCAAACAGGTGCCATTAATACAGATAATGCGTGGAGGACAGAGGAGCCTCTTAAAGAAGTTGTTACAGGTCTGTGAGAGCCAGAAATCTTGCTTGTTTGTAGGTGACCAAATACTTATTTTCCACCATAATTTGCAAATAAATTCTTTCCAGACAATGTAATAGTCTGGATTTGTTTTCTCATTTTGTCTCTCATAGTTGAGGTCTACCTATGATGTCAATTACAGGCCTTTCTCATATTTTTAAGTGGGAGAACTTGCACAATTGGTGGCTGACTAAATACTAAATACTTTTTTGCCCCAATGTATGTATGTATGTATGTATGTATGTACGTACATACATTGGGGCAAAAAACTATGTTATATATATATATGTGTGTGTGTGTGTGTGTGTGTGTGTGTGTGTGTGTGTATGTATTTGTGTTGATAAATAAATAAAGGGAGACTAGTATAGATCTATTTCAAGCTATTTAGGTCTCATCAGCTAGCCGTACCCTTACTGGGATTAGAACCTGTGCTGTATTACATTTTAGGCAGATGTGTTAACCACTAAGCCACAATGTCCTTCCCCGTTATCAGCTGAGCCAGGGAGATAGGTATGTATTAAGTGATACAACCCCTGGTATGCCCAAATATGGGAGGAACCCACTGTTTCCACTCTCTGTCCATTGGCTCGTCACAAGAAACCATCCAGGCAGAGACCCAATATTTTTACTGTTGCCTTTGTTACATTTGTGTTGCATTTGTGCTGATAAATAAATAAAGGGAGACTGGTATAGATCTATTTCTGTTGTGTAACACATCTGCCGAAGATGTAATACAGCACAGGTTCTAATCCCAGTAAGGGTATGGCTAGCTGATGAGAGCTAAATAGCTTGAAATAGATCTATAGATCTAATAGATCTATAAATAGGTCTAAGATGGAGAGGCTAGCATGGAGGGCGGGACTTATCAATTTGGTAGACCCAGTCCTATTGGACACTGGTTGGAATAATCCATGTCTGGATTATGTCTCCATCTACTGGGAGAATAACACCAACATACAATCAAGTAGAAGACAAAACTCTAATCAAAAAACTGCAAAGGAAAAACAAATATATCCCCCACACACTGGCAGAACAAAGCACTGAATATGAATAGGGTGCAAATCCTATGTTTATTGGCACTGAGGATGTTACCTACTTGCGTAATGAAAGGTTTGCAAGCAATCAAGTTCAGAAAACACTAAGGATTCCATAGTAAATGAACTGTAATCAGAAATGATTATTCAGTCCTGGGGGGGGGGCGATGCCGTGACGAGGCGCAATCTCAAACCTCTGAGATTGCACTCAACACTTTTATTGCTGGGGGGTTCCAACGGACTAAATCATCCTGAAGAGATGGTGGACAGGGAGATTACATCTTGCTGATCTCGGGGATATCGCAAAATCTCCGAGAAAAGCAAGGCAAAGTCTTCTGCTGACAATAAAAATTCCAGTCTATCAAGGCTGACAAAGTCACGGCAATATGGAGAAGTGTTAAGCTGGTGAGAAACTTTTATTGTTTTAAAAAAAAACGGATTGCCTATAAAATTTAAAAACTAACTTAAATCAAATAGAAGAATTTAGCGGCGAATTTGATTTTTGTAATGGTTCTGGACAGTGGTTATCTTACTTTCTAAATGTTATTTACATGGATTGATTCTAAGTAAACCTTTTCAATTGGATGGATTACACTAACATTTCTTCTGACTCTCTGTAAGCTACAAATTGGCTGTTTACATCTCGACCCTTTTATTGCTTGGCTGTTCTGCCTTAAGATTTGATAAGATTGTACAGCTGTTCCTCTGTAGTTTGCGAGTGTGTTTCAATCTTGCTGAGCTTCTAAGAAAAAATACAACTGCGTATAAACATGGTGCCTCTTCAAGCGATTCTTTTAGCTTTGAAGAGGGTGTTTGATACAGCGGAAAGAATTGAGAGAAAATTGGACTATTTGTTGCATTTGGCAACAAAATGTGATGAAAAAACTGAGGATGTTCATCAAATACAAAATAAGAAGATGGAAATTCAAAAAATTGAAAAGGAAGAGTTTGAGCCTGTTGATATTCATGGCAATTGGTTTATTTTTGAGGGAGGAAAGAATGGAATATTCGAAGAGGAATTAAAAGGAGAGAAAACTTATTTCAAAGGACAGGACATAGAAGGAGAAGAAAGCATTAAAGAACTTATGGACTATGAAATACTATTTGCAAAATATTTGATAACACTGCTGAGAATTAAAGATAAACTGACAAAGGAAACATAAGGAGGGCGTCAACATTATATGAGAGAAACTACAAACAAGAAGGTGCAAAGAGGACTCCATACAGACTTGTTTAAAAAGATGTTTGGAGAAATGGATCCACAAATGGCAGTAGATATAAGATTGTTTTGCTATTGGAGAGATACAGGTTGATAGATGGAAGAGTATAATTCAAAATTAGCTAAACTTAGTTAAATCCAGTGATAATAGGTATAGTTAAATAAAAATTAATAATGATAGTAATGTGTACAATGTTGAGCTCTTATGATAAATAATAATTGGATATGAGAAGGGAAGGTGGGAAATATTTTGGACTATCTATAAAGATTATTAATAACAATAATAAAAAAAACAAAATTAGACACAGTTAAGTTTAAACTAATAGGGGGAAAATGTTATGATATAGGATATAGTTAAATAAAGAAAGGATGATAATAAATTATATACATGGAGGATTAGAAAATTTTGGTATTAAATATTTGGATGTTTAGCTAAAACAGGATTTGAGGATTTAATGTTAATGGAGGATTTTATAAATACGTAAATGAAATGCCAGCATGTGGTTATGTATTAAATCTTGGTATGTTTTAGGATGAAGGACGTTTAAATAACTATAGTCAAATAAAAGTGGAGGCATGATGATGGTAATATAATAAATATTTGAGTTAAGATATTTGAATTAATATGAATTATATTTGATGACGGTGGAAGAGATGCACAAAAGCCTTTTGTAACCAGTTGATACATTTTCTACAGTATGTTAAAGGAGGATTTGTATATTTGTTTTGAAAATATATTTTTTTTACAAAAAAAAAAAGAAATGATTATTCAGTCCTAAGAAAGAGGGAATCCTGAGAAATTCAAAACCATCTGTCTTTATGTTTGGTGCAAGAGGCAGAAAGGCTTTCAATATTCTGTTATTCTACCCTATGGCAATAAAGAGCATTGCTGGAAACTTGCTAAGTCTGTTTCTTGACCACATTTTCCTTTTAGTGCAATCAATGTTAATTTGTTCTGATTGAAACTTACCTTAAGATTCATTAGTAGAAAAAATTATATTTTAGCAAATAAATATAATAGTGAGAGAGGGTTCAAGTATATTGTGTGTCAAAGTGAGAAACATCAAAATCCCAGGGGTATAATATCATTTCCCCTTTTGAAGGCCTCCCTCCTGTCATCTTCATTTATATCACTGCTCAGTCTACTTGAGTTAAATTAAAATTCAAATGTAGACAGCTATGTGGAAGATAATACATGACCATTCTGATTTATCTCCCGCAAGAATTATCTCCTAGAAAAAATATGTATGAACTAGATTCCTAGAAATATATGTTGCCATTATTTAGGAATAGCTAACACCAAATATCAATGACCATAGATAATTAATATTTTTAGCAATACATCTTATTTAAAAAGAGTGCATAAATAAAGAAAATTTTGATGAAGCAAACTAAAATCTCAGCATGGACAAACTGTAAGACAATAAGCTGCATATTTGATTGCACAACAATATGAACATCTATTAGCCAGAAACGAATTACAAATTTATTTAGCCTTTGAGATTTCCTGATGAATTATAGAAAACAAGATTGCGTATTTTGCTTGCTCAAGATTCTGGAGCATTGCTGTTAACCAGACAATAAGATAAGGAATTTTCTAGGGACAATCTCTGTCATCTCCAAAAAAGAGGATTGCAGAGGGGAAAAAAAAGAAATTCATCTTTAGAGTTTTTGAGAATCCAGAGTTGTGAGTCAGAAGAACCAACTAAATGAGCATATTTTTTGCCACCTGGGATTTATCTAGGTACCTTTGGCAACAAATAAGAGGTGGATTTGCTCCTGGTTCGGCTGAACTGGTAGCAGCGGCAGCAAGAGGCTCCACTCACCCACCACAAGCACTGTGTAAGCGAACCGGTAGTAAAAAATTTGGAAATCCATTACTGCGACAAATTAAAATTAATCCCAGATTAGATTAAGAAAGCGTAGGGAACATTTTTATTTCCAAACAGAAATACTACAAAATTGAGGTAGCATTGCAATTTATTTTGCTGTAGGTTAGCATATATTACTTGTATTTTAATAAAGTAAGTACAAAAAGGAAGAACTTTAAATACATCTTTATGCAGTACCAACTTAAATCCTTATTTTATTAAAAAAAACCATATTAAAAGATTACCAGTACAGAAAAAATAATTTTATGGCCATGCCTATATTTACAAGCTTTGCAGTGTTCCTTAGTCATGTGATTGCCACTATAGGTAGCCCTCAATTTACAACTTCAATTGATCCCAAAATTTTTGTTCCTAAGCAAGACATTTGTTAAGTGAATTGACTTTCTTTGCCATAGTAGTTAAGTGAATCACTGTAGTTGTTAATAACACAGTTAAGTGAATCTGGCTTCTGCATTGAAATTGCTTGTCAGAAGATCACAAAAGGTAATCACATGACCCCAGGATACTGCAACATCATAAATATGAACTAGTTGCCAAGCATCTGAATTTTCATCATATGGCCAGGGGATGCTGCCAGCCTTAAGTGTGAAAACAGACATGTCACTTTTTTCAGTGCCATTGTAACTTCAAATGTTCACTAAACAAACTGTTATAAGGTGAGGACCACCTGTACAGTCAATACACATTGTCCTGTGCCTCACTTCTTGTTTTTCTTTATTTGTTCTTTTGCAGAGTATAGCTATTGGAAAGATTTTCTAAAGAGATTGCTTGCGTTTCTTTTTCTCCCGCCTTCCCTTTCTACTATATGTGAACTATCGCCCCATCTGCCTCTGCAAAGCAAGAAGATTGGCTAGGAAGGAATTACAAAGAGAAAGGAGGCACACAAACAGAAGTGCGCCCCACTGTTTGTGTAGTGGGCTTGTGCTTGACATCACCAAAACATTCACTGCAATATGTATTCATCATTGTGTGCCTGTCTACTTTCTTGCAATCCCTTCCTCTCCAGTGAATGTATATACAGACAATTATTTGCTTCTTACTAATAACCCTGGCACCAGAATGAGCAGGGAAAAGGTAGAAGAGTGATTAGAAGGCAAATAAAAGACCAAAGTGTAAAACTTATTTTGTCAGTTTTAAGCAGAAGGAGATTATACCCAGTTGATCAAAGTTATTTCTTTACTGTTACAATGCCTAGTTACAGGACTTTCATTAGACTGACTGTATTCTCTTGGGAACAGTCAGATAAGGCTTTGGGGATTCTGGAAAAGTAAGATTTTTGCCATTTTCGGCTGTGCAAACACTCTTAAGATCAGCCTCTTCACACTCCCCCATCCCCTAATCTAGCTAGATATTTTTACCAAATCATTCCAGGGTCTGAGTATTGTGCATATTTTGCAACCAATTTTTCCAAATGTGCAATTTCCTTGAAGAAACATGGAGACCCCAATATTTTTTCAGTAATACTTTTAAAAATTGAATCTGAACTTATTAGGCCTCTGTAAAATAAACAGCATTAAAATGTAATAAAAAGCAATCACAACTCAGTCAAATAAATGATACTAAATAGGTATATATTTATTTTCATTATTGAAAAAGTAAGTTGATATAGCAACTGCATTTATTTCTTTCTACTGGGCCAAAAAAAACCTCAATAAATTATTATCAATCACAATGTGTTTTTTTTTTAAATAAAACAAATATGTTTTTAAAATAATAATTTGATATTCTTTAAATTTTGATATGGGAATTTTGCTAAAAAAGTTTATTTAATATACTATCAAATAGTGCTCTTTATCTCTGAAAACCCTTCTGTACTGTTGCAGTTCCTTTTACTTCCAAAGTACAGAATGGAGCCATTTCAGATGCAAGGCACTCAATGCTGAACAGTTCATTTCATTTCAAGCCAAAATCCACTGAGAAGAAAGCATGGAAACTATGACCCACTTAACTTGAGCAAACCAAACCATCACTTTCAATCTTTTGTAAAAGGTATTAAGAAAAAAATATGTAAGATCTCTCCAAGCTGAATACAGGAGACAATTTCATCCAAGAGATTTTAGCCAAATGCATACCATATTTAATCACAATAAAACCAAAATAAGAAAATTAAGTAATGACAAACACTTTGAAAATAGGCAAAAGGCAACACATTTTAATCCAACATTGTTACCTTTTTACAGCTTCTAAGGTTTCTAATTTGTTAATAATTCAATTTGGTCTGAATGTGAAATTTAACATACTAGGCTTCTGTTTAGCTACAATATATTACTGACATTTAAGAAATTGAGGATAATTTCTAATGATCTTTTCTTTTATCAAGGTGTTTTGCATCACAAAGCCATACAGATTGCTTCATACATTCCTAAATTTCAAAGCATTCCTAAATTCCATGTTTAATCCAATAAATTTTCTTCTCTTCCTTCTGCAGCCTCCTCCTCTTCATCCTCACCATGATCACCTAAATCCCCATCATCTTCATCTTCAATCTTTAGGGGAGAAACAGAAATAAAACTGCTATTTAGTGTATTATGTTAAATGGACAACTTATTTTTAAACTTTCTAACTATTTTAATATGCTCAAGCAAATAATCAAAATGTAAATCTATCTCCTTAAGTTCAAAGAGAGCATTTCTCCATCATCTGAGACAATAATCCTTTTGTTTTATTATAGAATCTATAATACAGAATTGTATTTATGTTATTTATGACAAGAGAACATTACATTCATCAGGCCAAGGTCCACATTTGCCTTTGAATAGCATATTAAGATTAGATTTCATCAAAAGAAAAAGTTGGTCAAGATGCAATTGAATGAATGGCTAAATTGATTCGTTTGATCAGAGGGGAAAAGACAACTATTTTGTATAAAAGATTGGAGAAACTTTATGAACTTTTTGCTTAAAACAGATAAAAAGGATTTGTTTTTTTCAGTTTATCAATTTTAAAAAAAGCTTACATGAGGAGAAAGGAGCTTATGTCATATAATTTTAAAGGGGAGAAAGGTATTAAGTGTCTATAACTGCTGAGAAGGAGATCATTTGCTTCTTTTAAGTATTTTCTTTTTCTTCTATTGTTTTCAACACTTTCTTTTATATATCTTTTCTTTTCTACTGATTCAATTTTGTAAATAAATTATTTAATAACATATAAATAAAGTTGCATAGTAAATTTTAATTTATGTTTATACAGTTCTGCAGATGTATAGTATATAGAATCTCTAGTTGTAAAATTAGTTGCCCAAAGCTACACATCACTGAGAATACCGGTAGCTGTCAGAACATAGTACTGGATTCTCTACTGTTCCCTTTTAGAGCTCAGAAGCCCATTTTTGCTTGAAGAGTGCTTAAGCCACGATAACAGCCCCCCCCCTCCCCACACACGAGTGATGTCGAGCTAGTCATGCCCTCCTGGCCAAGCCCATCCTGGCCCCCTGATGTCAAACACAACCCTGATGTGGCTCTCAATGAAATTGAGTTTGACATCCTTGCTGTTGAGGATAAAAAGTAGAGGAGCAGTGCCTCCAGTTAACACCTTTCACATTTTGCTGATAATGGTCCAGAGACTTTTTCTCTTCCTATCTTCTCTCTTCCTGTCTCAGATAAGGAAACATTAGCACCTTAAGTCATTGGTTACCATTCTCACTCTCCAACTTCCAAAGCATGCAGGGTTTGCCCAGAGGAAGTCAAAATTACCAATGTGGCAGTTAAACCACATTCTTTTAGAGCGGTAGTCTTCAAAACTGATATACTCAAACAACCCAATGTGAAAAGTCAATCTGCAACTCATTAATTAACATATTTCATGTAATATATTTTATTTTAACAAAATGTTAAAATTAGTGTTGCAGTACATTTCATGCAAGGTAAACCAAGACTGAATGCTGAAACCCTGGGCGATATCATGAAATTCTGATGTTCCAGGGAACACAGTCTGAATGCCATAGTTCTCTGAAGGAACTTGGGGACACAAAAACAAAAATATAGCTTTGTTATACATCTAAAGTCATACAACAAAAGATGATAAATTTAGCCCTAAATTGTTCCAGAAAAGAAACTTCAAGTCTCACACCTGATTTTGCAAACTTTGTATCTTACCGGTTCTCCAAGTTCTTTGAGTTTTTTCTTTAATTCAATTATTTTCTGATCCTGATCAGCCAGAAGAACCAGAAAATCATCTTGTTCTTTTTTAGATACTGCAAGTTCCTGCTGCAGTTTGCTTTTTTCATTTTTCAAAATTGCCACTGTGCTATTGGATGATTCCAATTGCTGTTTAAATGAAGTCTTCTCTTCACTGAGTCTTGCAATTTCATTCTGGCATGGAAAAGAAAAAAATATTACATTCAGAGACACGTTACTATCAATGAAAAAATTGTGTCTGGAAGGATATGCTTCATATACCATAAAACTCAATCTCATTTAAGGTTATTTAAGTATTCCATATAAATAGTCATGTGCAATGCTTTATTGACTCTCATCTAAAATCTTTTTTTTTAGACGTTTATGCTTCACATAGTTGATCTTTACTAGATTTTCAATATCTATTTCTCAAATGCTCTGTCCATTTTTAGAAACTTGACAAATGATTTTAGAACAGATCTTCGAAGATGGAATGAAATAAAATTAAATCTCAGCATGCATTACTGATTGATTATTGCTTAGACCCTCTCTCATCTCAGGCTAACGTCTTTTGATATCTCAGTGTACTGTATATTACAGTATAACAGCTTTATGATGACATATAATTAAGATTCCAGCAATAAAAAATTGTGACACTACATATTTTAAAAGTACTTTTTTGACCAAGTTTATGGGCAATAAGACCCTACATGTCTTGTCTGGTTAAAGACTTTAATGTCAATGCCTAAACATAATCTGTAAGAGGACATCAGCAAGAAGCAAATTCCCTTCATAATCAACAATGAAGATAATATTTTTTTCTCTGGAATGCCTATTATAATCAGCAGTTAATTCATCAATCATTACATCCAGACACTTAAACAAATTGTAAAAAGCATTTTGTGCCAATAATTGAATAAGACTGCAGTTATAAACTATAGACCTGGGATGGTGAACCTATGGCATGTGTGCCACAGGTGGCACGCGGAGCCATTTCACAGGGCACACTGACAACTGAGTTCAGCCTTTTTAAAGCCATTTTTTGCCGTCCCCAGGCTCCAGAGGCTTTATAGGAGCCTGGGGAGGGTGAAGGCTCCGGAGGACTAAAAATGACCCTACAAGCAAACCGGAATTCTTCTGGAGCCTTCAGGGAAGCTCCTGAAGTTTCCAGAGGGCCTCGGGGGGGTGGGGGGAGCTGGGGAGGCTGTTTTTGCCCTTCCCAGATTCCTATAAAGCCTCTGAAACCTGGGGAGGGCGAAAAAGGAATGCAAAAAATGGGGGATCGCGCATTGCATTATGGGTGTGGCACACCCACGCATGACCCCCCCCTGCGCTTCCCTTGCTTAAGGCACGTGAGCATAAAAAGGTTTGCCATCGCTGCTTTGACTGTTAACTCTAAAGTTGTTAAATATGCAATATGCTTTATTAGTATGTTTTATTATGTGTTAAATACTTTTAGTTCTTTATTCTCCTGCAAGATCGTTGAAAGTTGTCTTTCCAAGTCAGTTGTCTTTTCTACCATATCAGCACTAGTGTCTTCTGATGCAGGAACTGAAGTCAGGTTCTGAAAAACAAATAACACTGAATAAAATTACAAAGATAATAGTTTTCAGAAACTATAATAATTGTGATAGTTTTATATGGTACAGTATAGCCAAGAATCCAATATAATTATTGGCTGATGCTGAATAAGACAAATAAATTCTATTTATTATAATTTATTATAATTCACATATACAAACACACCCAAACACACCCAAGCGTGCACAGAGAAACTAAAAGGCTAGCAAAATTCTTAACATCTTACCATTTTCTGAAGTTCTTGCTTTTCAACCTGAAGTTTGATTATTTGGGCCCTCAAGTTTTCAATTTCCTAAGAGAGAAAAAATATTAAATTCAGCTGAAGTTATATTTATTTATAGGTCCAAGACTAATCATATTATGGTAAATATAGTAAAAATATTCATAAATTTGAAGTGGGTTTGCTATTGGGTAATATGCAGATTTCAGTCTATTTCTCTCAAGTATCACAGAAACTGATTTTATAAATTGAACTGAATACAAACCAGATTCTTATTCAAATAAAGTATGTTGTTTTGGATAAAAATGTATCAATATGATTCTTAGAGATTTCTTTAGATTGACTTTGATGCCCAGTTCTCAGCTGGGCATAAAATATTTTCCCCACTTCAGATTGGTCTGAATTTTTATACCTTGAAAATACAGCATAGTAATTTATACTAGAGATATATCCAAATTGGATTTCTACTATGTGTATCTCACTGAGCTACCTATGAAGATACTTTAGCTCATGAAGAATGTGAAAGACAATAAAAGATTGCCTATGAGATCAGCAATGATCTTCATATGAAACACATAATAGAAATCAAGTTGGTTTCCCCACCCTAATTAATCTGACAGAGGGAAAAAGAGAAAACTGAATTGTACAACTAAAAGCCCACACGATCTAGTTCCAAAATCAAGGCAAGGGCACCCTTTTCATTCAAATCATTTTCACTCATCATTCAAGAGCAAGCAATGCATGGTTTCTCCCACTGACCAAATATTTTAAAGTAGACTATAGGAGTTTCCTACCTTATACAGTTCACTATTTAATTGAGTTTCAGTAGATATATTAGTTTGTGATGATTGTTCTGTTGCTCCTTCCATTGTTGCTGAAAGTTTCTACAAACATCAGGCATATAAAAACACCAAATTATTTTAAAAGCATAAGCACTTTAAACTGTTATTCTGGTTTTATATTTTAAAAAAGCAGCAACCAGGATTATAGCTTACAGAATAATGACTGGTATCATATAGGAAATTAGAAAACTAGCATTTTGCTATACTGCATACAGGAGAGAAAATAAATTATGAATTAAATCTTATATTGTTTTTTTTTAAATTCCCATGGTAACAAATATGCTGGGAATACTGAGAAGTATTTGAAATAGTCACACTTTAAAAAAAAATAGATTCCATTTTTTATGCTATGGGCTTCTAAACAATTATGAGATTAGTAAATCCATAGTATTTTATCTATAAATCCAGGTTCAGTTTTTAAAAATGAAGCTTTATTTGCTGGGATTCCAATTTACTCCTAAGGAAATGAAAATAAAGCCATATAAAATTGGTGGGTAATCTCACATCCTCTATTGCTTGACACAGGTTTCAATTTTATGGATTTAAACCACTGCCAAGGCAGTATGTTAAATTTTTAATAAAATTCTGATTTAAAAACAAGCAAACAAAAATTTTCCATACAAAACCACATTCTATGTACCAATAAGAATCCACTGAATTTATCAATACATTTTATCATCAGATCATTCAAACCTATTATTTAGGCTACATCATTCATTCATTCATTCATTCATTCATTCATTCATTCATTCATTCATTCATTCATTCATTCAGCATACCACTTAATCATAAACAGATAACTTAGAACAGGAGTGTGAAGCTTGATTTCATTGAGGGCCGCATCAGGGTTGTATTTTGACCTTAGGGGGGCAGGGCTGGGTATGGCCAGGGTGGGCACAGCCAGTTCAATGTCACTCATATCGGGGGCACTTGTGGTGGCCTGAGCGCTCTGCCAGTGAAAACAGGCTCCTGAGCTCCATGTTCATCTGCCATAACCTCCTGCAACCCTCTGCCAGTGAAAATGGAGCTTGGGAGGATAACATGTGGTCTCCCAAGCCCCGTTTTCACTGGCAGAAGCACTGCGGGCCAGTCCTTTGCTGTTTGCAGGGTGGCACGCAGGCCAGATCCGGCCCATGGGCCAGGAGTTTAACACCTCTGACTTAGAATAACTGCAACAGTATATAAAATATAACACATGAAAAAAATCAATTGATTTCAATCTGATTCAAAGTTAAAATGCAATAAAAATAACTAAGTGGAAGTATGGCAAAAAAAAAAAAAGGCTCTTTTGCGATTTTCCTTAAATATTAGGACAAACATTATCTTGGGAAAAACATTCTATTCTTGCAGCCTTATAGGGGAAGTTGTGATAGACAGATGAATCTATGGTGTGTGTGTGTGCGCGCGCGTGTGCATGTGTGTGTATGGCGGGGGAAGGAAGATAATCTTCAAATAGCCTATATTGCTGATCATAGTAAAGGGGCAATTCCATAGTGGTAGAGCAAGTGCCTCTGAATCACCATATTACTTAAATTCTAAAGGTATACATCTTAAAGCATGTCCATAACAGTTAATACATATCAATGCAAATTTTTCACCTCTGTTGTCCTGGTTTTGACAAATATTTAAAAAAAATTCATTCGTGATCAAAATAATAAAATGGAAAGGTTTTATAGAAATATCTGCAAAATGTACATAATGATCATCTATGGAGATTCTCAATTATCCAGGCCATGGATGACCTAAAGAGCTGAAGAAACATCTTGGATGAGAAGTGAAATGTCTTAGAAGAAAAACCAAAAACTCCAGTTGCTTCTTGAAAAAGCACTTTCAGTATATAACGATCAAGGCAACTCTTGAGAACCTAAGTACATCCTTAATGTCACAGGAAATTATCTGTAAAAACTTACTAACATAGGGAACAATTTTAAATAATTATGTATCCGGCAATTATACGGCTCAACTATTTCATGAACCATGCTTTGGAACCACTTTTTGAGATTTTAGAAGGGCAGTCCTCTCAAGTGTATTTAGGCTTGTGGTCTAGGTGTTCCTTGCACCTAATACAAAGAACAAAAATGTATTGCTTGGCTATATTTCCTTCCATTGATTTGAAGGAACTATGGTCTGTTGTGATTTGGGAGTAAGAAAAGAAACAATTTATTAATCACCATTTTAGATCTGATCAGGGAACTCTGATGGCTTCAGACCAGATCAGATGCCAATTACTGAGAATGAAACTTTACTGCTCACCAGGGTTTCAATCAAAGAATCCTTTTCTCTTAGCTGTTCTTGCAGTAATTCCAGTTTGTGCTTCCATTCCTCCATTTCAATGTGCAATTTGCTGATTTCTTCTGATTGAACACCATTCATCTGAGCCATATCACTGTGGGAACTATGATGCTGATTGTCTTTTCCTATTAAGCAGATTATAACATGATTAACTTCTAGCATTTCAGATAGAAAATTAAAACATTCTTATTTCCATGTATTTCAAAATTACAATTCCATTAGGAAATTAATGCATAAGAACTAAAATTAGACAATTGTATCAGAGAACTACTTATTGACTCTCAGACAGAGAAATGGAAACAGAAATTCCAGGACAAATAAATACATCATGAGGAATGATATTTAATATTGTTCTAAACATTTCACTTCTTAAACTAGCTTTCCTTGAGGTAAAACATTGAAATATTGGTATTTTATGTAACTTATTTTTCTGGTCAGTATATCGCAGTATTGCTGAAATGCTTAGAAATGTACTAAAGGGGAGAGGAGGGAAGGAGAGTCCGATTCTCTAAGATACTTCTCTAAGAGCTTAAGTGGATGTGTATGGAAGACTCTTAAGGCTATTTATATATAATATGAATAAAAGATTAATACACAAGAGTTGGATTACAGAGATATTTTGGTCTATCAGATTTATTCCTGATCAACTGATTGGTAGAAACTAAGAAAAAGACAAAGAAATAAATTAAAGGAAAAGATGCCTTCTTTTCAAGCTCATCATTGGGTAATAATATTCCTGCAATTTTCTTGGCAAGATTGCCACTGTCTTCTGTTAAAATGCTTTTTAAATTTTCCTGTAAAACCTATAGGGAATTGTCAAGTGGTTTCCCCGTCCTTGGACATTAAACTCAACCCTGCTAAGGTTTCAAGACTGAACAATGTTGGCTCTGACAGTGAAATGTGAGAAATTTCTTAGCTTCTAAGGCAAGTGGGGAGGATGGCACTGTGGTTCCAAACTAGTCTATCTGTTAAAGCAACTGTTTATCTGTCTAAATTTTTGTTTCCACCATTATACCTCTCTTTGTTTTTTGGGGGGGTTTCTTGAAAAAAATATTCCCACTCTATAGATGATAATCTTGATGAAACTCAAAGTGATTGACTTCAGGAACTTAAATAGTCCATTGTCTGTTAATGATTAATGCCAATTCACCACATTCTTGACTTGTACATATAACACAACACAATTTAAATCCCATGGCCTGCAAGTTATTCCTCAGGAAAAACTACATAAAATACTATTAGCATTACTACCTAGCTGTATTTTAAGGAGGTTATATTGGTCCTTGTGTTGCTGGATTTGTGAAACTTGTTGCGTAACTGCTGTCTGCAACTGTTCATTTTGAATTTTAAATGATTCTACTTGTTTCTTCAATTCCTCAAGCTCCTGATCCTTTAAAATAAAATAAAAAGAAACAAAATTAAGTTTGCATCCATTTATTTAACATAGATCTATTGTCTAATTATGCCTGGGACCTTGAATCTTTTATCAGATTTCTAACTGAGATGCTAAACTGACCAACTGTATTTGGTTAGTGCAATATAGATAAAAATAGTTTTTGGCGATTCTCTGGAACATGATAAGATAAAAAATGTATCAAGGACTAAACTATTATATTTCTACCATTTATAGGTATTCCTTAACTTAAGATGTAGCAATTGTTTATAACAGCATCAAAAAATGACTTACAATTTGTCCTCCTACTTATATCTGTTGCATGATCTCTATGATCATGGGAAGGTAATTCACTTCTTGGTAATTGGCATGATTTATGACAATTCCAGGATCCTTGAATCACATAAACTGGTTTCTGACAAGCATAGTCAATGGGGGAAGCCAGAACTGCTTAACAACTACCATTATTCACTTAATGAATGAGTCCAAATTTTAGTGATTGATGTTTCAGCCCAATTGTAGTCATAAGTCAAGTTCTATCTGTATAATAAAAGGTCAGGTCCTCTTTGTGTCAAGAGGACATTCCAAAAAGTAATTCTGGAAAGAGTTTAGAAGATCTAAGGGGTTCTCACTTACTGATCATAATTGAGACTGGCAACTTCATCACTAAATGACATTTTCATAAAGTGAAAAATCATTACAATGACAGTTTGCCAGTTCCAGTGGGTAATCATTAAGTAAATCACCATGGGTTGTTAAGTGTGATGCCATGTGACTGAGACTTGCAAATCCCACCAGCTTAGATTTTGCCAGCTGTGAAGATTGTAAATAGCGATCATAATCACAGAATGCTCCTAACATCATAAATGTGCAGGTTGTCAAGTACTGGAATCCTGATCACTTGCCTGAGGGGACAATGGAGACAATTTGGTAGACTGGTTATAAGTCTCCCATATACATCAATGTCATAACTTTGAGCAGACACTAAATAAGTGGTCAGTAAATAAGAATTACCTATAATATCTTTCAAGTATGAGAAACAAGTTTGATTAATTGGTGTGTTATATAGCTGTTTTTAAAATCTTAACTAACTAATGGTTGCAATTCTTATCTAGTATTAAATGGAATTTAGGTGATACATATTATAGCAGTGATATACTATACATATAAGACTACGAATTATATAGGTAGTTTGGTGTAGTGGTTAAGATGCTAGAAACCAGAAGATTGTGAGTTCTAGGCTTGCCTTAGGCATGAGATAGTTGAGTGACTTTGGGCCAGTCACTCTCACCCAGTCTACCATGCAAGTTTATTGTTGGGAGAATAGAGGAAAGGAGGATAAGGTATGTTTCCTATGTTAAGTTATATATAAAAAGAAGAGTGATTAAAAATCTAACAATAACAAGAACGACCATGGCCATCCTGCTGGAGGGCAAAACAACAGACTGCATAATGAAATAATGGAGGAAGAGATATTTGTTAAAGTAGAATATTAATTAAATCTGAATGGAATTTATACATGTATATTTTATATATTTTACCCATATATAAAATTTGAGGGCAGGGCTTGATGACACAACATGCAATCTTGGGGCTCCAGGATTGCTCTCGATATCTCTGTTGCTGGACGGTCCTTTTTGGATCTAAACCGTTCTGAAGGAACGGTGATAGAGAAGAGCATGTCCTGCTGATCTCAGGGACATCGCAAAGTCCCTGATCGATCCAGGAGAAAGCTCTTTTTGCCGGCTACAAAAGAAGCAGCCAAAATGGCTGCAGAAGGTTGGGACAGTCCCCTGAAACGGAAGCAGAACAGGAGAGACAATGTATCAAAATGGTGATAAAAATCCTTATTATTAGAGAAGAGAAAACCCAAAAGACTTAAAAATAAAACTGAAGACAGAAGGAAGCAAGCGGCGAATTAACCCTGGTTTAAAACTATTGTGTTATCTTTTTCACTTTAATTTTGTTTGTTTTCTATGGATGGACTTTTTACAAATGCCTCTTACTTTTAAACTGGACTGGTCTTTTTTTCCCCTTCTTCCTCTATACTTTTTCCATTTTTTGTATTTGTGGATTAAAAGTTTCTTTCCTCACAAGGCTCAGCCGGATTGCAATCTTTAAACATTTTTTTTCTTCTCTTCCGGTGTTCAGAGCTTAGAATGAGAGGCAAAAACAGAGGGAAAGGATGTAACACTGCCATCTAGAGGCTAGAGGCTTGGCAACATCTGATAATACAAAGCTATTGGCTTTGTTTATTGAAAGGGTCAGTGGAAAACATCTTGTTTATACAGGTGTTTCTTTGAAGGAAAGAGAAAGCTTTGACCTGAAAAACTTTACTGAATTTGTTTGAAACCTAGCAAAAGCCTTGGATGTTTTAGTGGCAGTGTTTATAACCTGGAAAAATGTCCCAATATGAAGAAGAAAATGGACTAACATTGCAAAGAATTATGCTAGAAATTCAAAAAGTCTTAATAATCACAGAGAGAATTGAAAAGACACTTGAAATTATAAATTAAAATACAGAAAGTACGGAGGGAAGAGTTGAGAATACTTATAAAACAACGACAAATTTGAGGACAGAGTTCAAAAAATCACAGAAACGTGAAAGTGATAAGAAAATTGTTGACACTGACAGTAAATTGAGAGTGGAGGGAAATGATAAGTGTGAAATGTGGAAAGGAGAGATCAATGAACTAGAACTCAGATGTCAAAATATAGATGAAGAAAGGGGAGAAAATTTGGAAGAAACAATGAGAATAATTTCGGCAGACGCACCAGTGATAACAAAAGTCAAGCTGATGAAAGGAACAGATAGAGGGTTTCAAATCTTTATAAGATATGCAATGAATAACAAGTTGTCAAGAGAAGTCCACATAAGACTTATCAAGAAAACACTTAGAATACTGATTCTACAAATGGCAAGAGATATTGGACTGCACTATTTCTGGAAGGATACAGGATGATGAAATGAAATGTCACAATAATATTTAGCTAAATGTAGTTAAATTTTGAGTACGATGAAGTATAAGAAGAAGTAATGTTAGCTATAGTCAAATAAATGATCAATAATGATAATAAAGCATTTATCTATACTAGATTGATAATATGAAATTTTATATAAACTGTAGGTGAAGATGATGGAGATGATGTTGAAAAACTTTTTCATAAAAGATAAATAATTCTATATCGAATAGAATATAAAGATGTAATATCATTGGATGATTTCTGGATGATGTAATGAAATGCCATAATATAAATTTACTTCAAATTTAATGTTTCATATAAAAAGGATGTAATAATAGCTATGCTTAAAGGATGTTTAACAATTATAACAATTTGTATACATGTATATTAGATTGATGATACTAATAATGGAAAAATATGGAATTGAAAATTATTAGAGAATATGATCAATGCTAAATAATAGAATGACTTAGAATAGGATATAAAAATTCTTTATTATTGGATATATTGAAGATGATATAATGAATCATTATAATATAAATGGATACATATTTAGAATACCTTATTTAAAATGGAGAAACAATAGTGATAATCAAACAAATGAAGTATAATAATAATGTATACAAAGATATTTGATTGACAATATGTGATTTTTGATAAAGCTCAAGTGATGACTGTGGAAAGGACGCAGAAAGACCTTGTAACCAATCGACACAGTTGAAGAGGTTTTTATGTTGTATGTTTTGTGTGTTTGTGTTTGTTTGAAAATAAAAATTTTATTTAAAAAAATGGAAACAGGTTTTTTGCATTGTTTTACACAATTTACGCATTTTATGAATCAATAAAATAGCAAATGAGATTTTAGTGTACGGACAGTGTATGGAAAGATTTTATTCCATACATTGACATCAGGGGTGGGTTCTGGCAGGCACTACTGGTGGTTTGCTTGTGGGCATGCACTTCACGCACTCGATGTGCACTGCGCACACATATGCAGTGCGATAAAAATCTCCTATGGCAGCGCCATAGGAGAACCAGTTCTGGGACATAGCAGGCCTGGGTCATTGCCAGTTCCAGGCTGCCAAACCACTACCGGTTCGGCTGAACCAGTCCAAACCAGTAGGAACCCACCACTGATTGACATATTGTAAACTGAGATCTATTAAACTGAGAGTTATTTGATGCTATTTAATATATAATTTTACAACATGCTACATAAAAAAGCCTAAAGCCTGCCAGAGTTGAAATTACAATGAATAAGGTAAAGTATTAATTTATATACCAAATTTATCATCCAAAGATGCCTTTTGCTGCATTGCACATTTTTGGATATGTATGAATTAAAATTCTCTTCTCCCATACTCAATACAAATTAATACTTCCATTTTTTTCAATTAACAAATTCTATAATTGTAAAATAAATTTCAATATAATGTGTAACTTGGGCTTAAGATATGCCTCTTTAAATATGCACAATATTCCTGAGATTAAATGCAATTCACTTAAAACAAGATACATTATTTACCTGTACTCTAATGACATTTTTATAATGTGTCACTATGTTGTCATGCTGTTCTAAAGTTTTTTTCACTTCTTCTTCCTTTTTATCTTCTTCACTTGATTTATAAACTGCCTTTGTTATAACTCCTGTAAAATGATTATTTGTAATATTAGACAATTTAAGTGAAATGTAGCATTCTAGATGACTAGATGACTATAGAGATTAATAGTTTAAAGGGTGCCTTATCATTAATTTGATAATGCTATTTAGTATTTCTCAATCATTCAGATTGCTTTATTTATTATGCTAAAATATTCAGTATATCTTATACTGTTACTTTAAAATGAAAAAAAAGTTTGATAAAAATGTTCTATAAACAATGGATCGGGAAACACTTCTCAGTCATGTTGTGGTTTAACCAATCCTGTTGCAATGTTTAACCCCCCCTCCCCCAATATTCCACTGCGCTTAACTCTCCACAATTGCTTCACATTTAAATGAGTTCAATAAATACTAGTACAATAATACACCATAAGCATAATATATATATATTCTGATTTCTGTGAAGAAATATGAAAGCCTCCTAAAGAACAAACTATTTTTTCTCAAGCCTTCTGCCCAAAACTGAAAATGAAAAAATATACAAAATATACATTTAAAGAAAATTGCTGTTTCAAAATATTCATATCAAATCATGAAATAGACAAATATGCAAAAGGTTATCTCAATATAAATAAAAATTAATTTTTCAGAAGTCAATGGAAAAATGAAGCAGAAAAAGCAGAGCCTGCTAAGGAACCCAGAAAATGAGACCGTGGAGTTCATGTGGCAATATTTGATTTGTGAGCTCTAGTGTCTCCTCTTCTCAACTTGATTTTCAGTTTCTTTTGAAACATTAGTCTTTTATATGTATCTATAATGTATAATTTACTTCATTTTGCAACAAAGTAAATGGTTTCTTCCACCTTTCTCAAAATTTTGCTAGGCCGATGGTCTTAACTACTTAAAATTAATGAAGAGATGCTACATTTCATTGTATTCAGAAATCTACACCTCCATTGATTACAAACTTTCAAAAATTAAATTAATATACTTTGCTTGATACTTTTTAAAAATAAGAAATTGATCTCTTTCCTCTACATGATCCAATAATAAAGGCTGCAAATGTATAATTTTTCTGTTATTTTTTTTCTCTGAATTCTCAACTTTTTCATCAGAATTTTCAGAAATTGTATACCTTTAATCTATATCATTTTTTTTAAAAAAAGAATTATAATTGCTGGTAAAATGTACTTTCTCCTTTTTCAAATGTAACACTTCAAGAAATAAACAAATAAAACCAGGAGAAATGATGTAACAAGTCTCACCTTCCAGTTCTTTCACCAGCTTTGTAAATTCATGATCAAACATCATATGATCAGGGCTAGAAAAGTTTGGCTGTGGTTTCTGAGCTGCTCGGGAATAGAATTCATGCTTGCTAATAAATCCCAATTTCTCAATAAAAATTTCCTTTCCAATCCTTTTTTCTATAAGCTGCTTTAGTTTTTCTCTAAAGGGGAAACAAAATTATATAATAATTCTAGCTGGGGAAAAATCCTCTTTTTAATCATATCCCTGCCCCTCAAAACCTTATGGTTGTCTTTAATAAACAGAGGATAGAGAAAAAGAAGATTATCAGGTAAATAGTATGCAATAAGCCAAAATGATGAGGAAGAAAAAAATGACGCCTTCAGATCTTGTAGAGAAATTGATTTCAGTGTGAAATAAATTGAGACAAATTACAAAACAAAATCAAGCAATTTCAGAATGTTGGAACTAATAAGAAGACAATGATAATTGAAAAAAAGAGTTATGTTTTATTTTGTTTTTTCAAGCCAACAGTATTTTTAAATGTCACTGGAGAAACTCAGCTTCTAATTCCAAATGACATTTTTTCAATTTCAAACCTTTGGGGCATAAAGTCTATAACAAATAATAAAAAAGCATGTATTTGCCTTAATTTATATGGAAAGCTCATCTATTTCCTAATATAGTATTTACAATGCAAAATATATTAAATGCAATATGAATGCCAATATACTCACTTTTTATAATTCTCAAGTGAATTGTCATTGTAATAAATGGAGATTCCTAGTAATAGAGCACACAATCCTTGAACCAGCTGCTCCTCTTCTCCGAGGTTTTCTGCTATTTGTCCTGTTAGCTATATCTTTGGCTAAGGATACTAGAGACTCAAATCCTTTTCTTTGGATCATATTTTAGATTAAAAAGGTAACAATTTCCTTGATTTATTTTGACTGAACGGCTATGTCAATGCAGATATCTTAACATCTATTTGTATGTTCATTTGTTAATTTATTCAATTTCTATGGCACCCATCTCATTCAATGACTTCGTACCAATACCAAGTGGCTTGCCACTGTCTTCTTTCATAAAACTTACTGATTTACCAACCTGGCTACGACTTTTGGACTTCCTGGGAGCTTCTCTTAGTGCTAACTTAACTTTTCACCATCAGCTTATCTTGAGCCAGGTTTTTATCTTAATAAGTTAACTGCAAACAATCCTTTGTTTAGTCATTTAATCAAAGCAAATTTAATGAACATAGTTATTATACCCTAACAGAAACATGCAGCATATCAATTTTAAGAGAGGAAAGTGAAAATCTGTTTATGAGAACAATGTGAGATATTTTAATAATAATAATAAATGTAAAAATTGCAAACATTTGCTACATCATTTAAAGCAGTGTTTTTCAACCACTGTGCCGCGGCACACTAGTGTGCCGTGACATAGTGTAAGGTGTGCTGTGGGAAAATTACTTTATATATAGTCAATATAGGCACAGAGTTATTTTTTTTTAACATTTTCTAATGGTGGTATGCCTCGTGATTTTTTTCATGAAAAAAGTGTGCCTTTGCACAAAAAAGGTTGAAAAACACTGATTTAAAGAAACATTTCTTTTAGTGAATTGTCACTTCTCTCCTTCAATCAAAACTTTATATATTTACTACAGTGAAGCATTAAATGGTAATTCTTTTAAAAGGATACAAATGGAATATTTGCTGAATTGTGAAGAAAATGTGTGACAGCGATGGGGCAATTGCTTAGCCATGTGCAAAGCAGCATTAATAATCCAACTCTTGTCTGCACTTTGCTTCCCTGGAAAACAAGAAAATAAATGTTATCTTTGTTTGCATCACTTTTATATATTGCCTCATATTTTGATTCATAATTTTCAAGGTCAACAATCAATCAATCAATCAATCAATCAATCAAAACCATTCCCTAAAAGTGAGGGAGGCACAGGCCTAGGAGAAACTTGAAATACAATAAATATTCAGAACAAAATCTAGAATAAAATACCAAGGCAGCCTGATGAGAACTGTGCATCCTTAGTATTCGCAATTGGAAAAGAAGAGTGGGCTAGGGATTATTGCTATCAGCTTGAAAAGGAGGCTGAATTAAAGTGAATCTTGACTTTATTTTGCAGTAGCAATCCTATTTGGCTTACTACATAACTTTTATGATAGGCAACCTAATAACCAAACACATATTTGCTGTGATTCTGTGAATGGTACAGTTCAGTCCATCACTGACAGGATCTCTCTCCTACTTTTGCCTTGCTCAAGCTTTCTATATAACTAAAAAGACAAGACCGTATAATAATTTAATACTACACTATTGAAGATGCTGGTTAATGAAACTTCTGCAAGAAAACTACCAAGCTCAGATAGCACCAAGACCACCACATTAAAAATAACACAAACCATAGCAGAATATGAACTAAAGATGGATAGGGAACTGAATTACAAATATTCAGTATACCCTTATTATCTATTGCTGCACTCTGTGTGTAGCTGCACAAAATTTAGTTACATTTTACGCACTAGCAGGCTGTCTATCTCAAAATAAAAAGATGAGAAGGCATGCATCTGGTTACCCGGAAAATTTATTTAAAAGGAATAATAAGTTTATTATATAGATCCAGGGATGGTTTTCACTTACCTTCCCTATCGGTTTGCAAATGTGCACGGACACATGTGCACTCACTTCGTTCGCAAGCGCCCTGTCCACACATGCACTCAGCCTTCTGTGCATGTGCTTTGCGCAAAAAAATCCCTAAATAGTACGAAATAGAGCCAGGGAGTGTGGGCGGACCCACCCATGATTTCCACTACCAGTTTGGGTGGACCAGACGGAATTGGTAGAATATCATGTCTGTGTAGATCCATACAGAATTTATGGTACAACAAGACAAACTGTGTCAAGAGTAAGATTGGATGAAATTCACTTAACAACCATCTTCCTTAGCAATTGAAATTTTGGCTCAATTCTTGTCATAAGTTGAAGACTTGTATATGAGGGCAAGTATGACATTATTTCCATTACTGAAACTTGGTGGGATGAGACCAATTCTGGAACGTACAGGTAGAGAGATTCAAATTGTTCAAAAGAAATAGTAGAATAAAAGAAGAAGTAGAGTTGCACCGTTTAAAAGAAATAACTATACCAATATAGATTTTTTTTTTAAAAGGATGAAAATCTTCTTGAATGCATTTGGGTTAATATAAAAGGGAAAAAGGAATGATATTGCCATATCTGTATACCACAGGACACCAAATCAATCAGAGGAAATAAACTTTTTGCTAATGTGCAGAAAGCACACTAGAATAGTAATGGGAAATTTTAACTATCCCAACATCTATGGGAAGACAAACTCTGCACCAAGTGGAAAATCAAACGGATTCCTGACAAATCTAGGAGACAACGTTGTCACCCAAAAGGCAAGAGGCAGACACTAGAGGTCAGCTATACTGGACTTAATATTTAGTAACAGAGATGAAATGACAGAAGGGATTTACGTTGCAGGGGAAGGTAAACATGTCATGTTGGAATTTAACATAACCCAGGCACAAGCAAAGTCATACTAATGTTTTAGAAGGATTCCATAGATGAACATTCCAAAGGAAAAACAACTCAAGAACCTCTGAAAAATGAGAGTATAAAAACCCAGTCTATCACTGAGAAAGAAAAATAAGAGAGACCCTAGATGAAACCAGCATGGTTGCATAAGAAACTCTTTGATGAACTGAAAGACAAAAAGGAGAAGTCAGAAAAACTAAAGTTCGGAACAAACTAAACTTGAATAATATATATATTATTCAATATTAAAATGGGAAAGTTAATTAAGCAATATATATGCAAACATCTAGAAGCAAGCAAAGTTGTTACCAGAAGCCAAAAACTGATCATGTCACATAAACCTTACTGTATTCTTTGACAAAGTGACTAAGTTACTGGACCAGAAAATTACTGTGGATATAATATACTTGGACTTCAGTAAGACATTTGACAGCACAGACCACAACCCTATTACTGTGTAAGATAGAAAAATGTAGGATAGATAGAATCTCCACTAGATGAATTTTTAACTGGTTAAATCAACCACACTCAATTTGTAGTCCCCAATGGAACGACATCTATATGGTGGGAAATACTCTTCAAAATCTTCCTAAAGAATTTAGATGAAGGGGTAGAAGAGGAAGTCATCAAATCTGCAGAGAACACCAAATTGAAGGGAATAGCCTTAGCATAGCTTTTAGAACATAGGTTCAGGATCCAGAAAAATCTTGAGAGATTTCAATAGTAGATCCTATCCAACAAAACTATTTCTATCTGGTTTTGATATTTTAAAAAATCAGTTTTTTTACTTTAAATAGTTTTTATTAGAAATAGATTTTGCAATTGTATTTTGTCAATTGTATTTTTGTTTATTTGTAGCCTATCTTTACTATTTACAAATAATGCAGCAAATATATCCAACGTATCTTCTACCTCCTATTTTCTCCATATAATCCTGTGAGGTGAGTTAGGCTGAGAGAGACTAACAGCCCTAAGGTCACTCAGCTGGTTTTCATGATTAAGATAGGACATGAACTCATGGTCTCTTGCTTTCTAGCCTGGCACTTTAACCACTAGATCAAACCGTTTTGTCTTTCTGTTCTTCTGTTCCATTTATAACTTAAGCAAAAAAACTTACAAAATGTAAATGCATTCAATATATACATTTTATTCTGCATGGTCAGCAGAAATACTAATCAAGGAGAGTGAATCACTCAATAAAAAAAATTTAATCTGAAAATAATTTAATTAAAAGTAGGATGAATACTAGTACCATGAATACATGGTTTGGAAACATCACAATTTTTTTTATCTTCTATCTGGTTATGAAAAGAAAGTACTCATTAAATTTTGTAGAAAACAAATACTGAATTTACACTAAAAGAAGACAAAAGAAGTCAAACTACATTTAGTACCCACTGGTTATGCAAGGACTCCTGGGACAAAGAAAAAGCACCCATAACAACCATGTTCCCTTGTCAGTCACCAAAAACACCATGAGATAGACAGTTTGTTACTAGAAATAACACCAAGCAACAGGCACAAACTGTGAGTACAAAAAAAACCACCCTCAAACAGTTAATTCATAAAACAAAGCAAAGCTGAGATAGCAGATAGACCCTGCTACAATGAAAGGAACGCCTTGAGTTCATCAATACATACCCGTCTGTCGATCTTATCACCCTGTGAACCATACATTAAATATTACAAGGGAATGCTGCAGGATATTAAAATCACTACAATACTGTACAGAGGTAAATTGTTTTCAATTTTCATTAATCTGAACAATTCTGCGACTATGTATATGGATGACATAGAAGTGTACACATTTTTTTTAAAAACAAATACCAATATCAGTTCCTTTTCAGAACAAATATTTTTGAATGAGATGAAAAATTAATACTGAAATGTGTTGTTATGTATAGTTTAACATCAACCAAATGATGTTTGCTTGGTTTATGGGGATTTTACTTCATTTAAATATTTATTTGTTT
This sequence comes from Thamnophis elegans, assembly GCF_009769535.1. Lineage (NCBI taxonomy): Eukaryota > Metazoa > Chordata > Lepidosauria > Squamata > Natricidae > Thamnophis > Thamnophis elegans. The sequence continues at coordinate 90,290,028 of NC_045558.1, read as the reverse complement.
TCAAATCTGCTTGCATACAAACAGTGGAATGAGGTTCATAATAATTTTCCACGCTGCTCTGAAGGGGGAAAATGTTATTTTCTGTATTAAAAATATGCAATAAAAATCATTTTCCTAAATGTATACACAAATGTTTGAAGCATACACATGTTCTACAAACTAATAACAAAAGGATTGAAAATCAATGTAAAGACCATTTACATTGGTATTTTTTATTATTTTACATTATTGATAAATTCATAAGAAGGTAAGTCCACATGTGGTCTCAATAAGTGGCCAAGATTTTTTGTACACATTCGTTTCTTGGTTTCATACATTCAAGGTTCAAATATTTACCATTGCTCTATGAAAAAAAACAAAGCACATGCTATTTTTGCCTTACCATTTAGTCCCTTACTTCAGTTTTTACTTCCTTCAAGGATGTACCGTATATATCAAACAGATTACCCATGCATTTCTGATTCTTTACAGTCTGATTCTTTACAATATGCTTTCCCTTTCCTTATTGAGTTCAAAGCATAACAAACACTCCTTCAATATTTCCTCTCTATAGTTCTATGAGATAGACTGACAAAGCTTCCATAGCTGAGGACAGATTTAAACCTGGAGCTCCTTGGACCAAATTCAGTGCAATCACAGCACACTATTTTTTCCATATATTTCCATATATGTTAGGCACAGACATTACTTACATCCCAGCAAACAACTAGTTCTGATAATTCCAATCATTGATTCTACCCCTATATGCTTATTAGAATTAGCACAAAATAATGGAAAACACTATATATTAAAAGCAATAGTTTGTGCCAAGAACATTTAATAGTGTTTTATGGTTTGCTAAATGTAATAATCAAGATATTTTATAACAACTCTGTTTTTACAAATGTTTCTTTATGGGCACTTCTAAAAGGGTTCAGAGATATGCAAGTTACTGGTTCATATGCTGTACCTGAGACAGAATGTTAGTGCACTGCTGAAGTAAGGACACTGGAGGATTTCCAATACTAGTGGCTAGCTGTACCCGTAGCAGCTGTTCTTTTAGAGTGGCATTTTCTTGCAAAGCATGGGCCAATGCCACAGCCGCACACCAATTTGAAACAGAATCTGTAGAAAAGAGTCCTCCACAAAGAAGTTGGCCAGCTGAGACAGAATTTCCAGTAGCTGTAAAATAAGCAGTCAATTTATTGACAGGATTATTTCAGACATGTTCACCTATATAAAGCTTTTGAAAATACCCGGGAGATATCTAATGCAGGAATGTTTAGACCTTGATAGGGGGCTTCAGAATATAGCCAATAGAAATAATAAGAAAAACAATATGTGGGCCAATTTTGAGCAGCTATGCTGGAATTGTATGCAGGAGTTGTTGGTCTGCTATCAGCAGGATTTTGTACTTAAACTGAAATATTCAAAATTAGAAGATTAGAAGATTTCTAATGTTTAGACCAATGTTTAATAAACTATGGAAAAGTTAACTTACATAATAACATGTACTGAAGGATATGCTAACCTTAAAGATGTATATAATATGTGGCATCCATGCAAGAATTCCTCAGGACATTAAGAATACCCAGAGCAAATAGTAGATCCAACCCCCTACTCAAGCAGGAAAGCCTATACACGTGATGGCAAATCTATGGGACACATGCTGGAAGTGGCATTCAAAGCCATCTCTCTGGGCACATGAGCCGTCACCCATTGCTCTCCCGGGTTCCGGCGCGCTGGCCAGCTGGTCTTCACACGTGCGTGAGCTCCAAAAATCAAAAAAGCAGCCACCTGGTGCATATATGCGCTGGTAAGATAATCTTCCGGTTTCCGCATGCACACTGGCCAGCTGATCTTCGCATGCACATGTGCACCAGAAACCGGAAGACCAGGTGGCTGGTGTGCATACACATGCCGGAAACCAGAAGATCATCTTCCCGGCGCACATAGGCATACTGGGCAGCTGTTCTGGTTTTCAGCACTTGGTGCCGAAAAGGTTTGCCAACACTGGCCTATACCATTTCAGACAAATGGCTGTTCAGTTTCTTTTTTTTTAAACGTCCAGTGATGGAGCATTCACAACTTCTGGGGGCAAGCTATTCTATTCCCCTCACCATTAGGAAATGTCTCCTTAGTTTTGGTTGCTTCTCTCCTTGGTTAGTTTCTATCCATTTTTTCTTATCTTGTCTTCTGGTGGTTTGGAAGATAGTTTCCTTGTCTTTGTAGGAGTCCTTCAAATATTGGAACACTGCTATCATGTCCCCTCTAGTCCTTCTTTTCACCATACTAGACCTCCACAATTCCTGCAACCATTCTTCGTATGTTTTAGCTTCCAGAACCCTAAATATTTCTGTTGATCTTTTCTGCGCTCTTTCCAAAGTCTCCACCTCTTTCTATAATGTGGTGACCAGAATTGGATGCAATTTTCCAAATGTGGTCTTACTAAGGCTTTGTTAAGTGGAACTAGAATTTCATATGATCTTGAATCTATCGCTCTAAATACAGCCTAGGATTGCACTGGCTTTTTTGGCTGCACACTGTTGGCTCAAATATGCACCAAAGACAAATTCTTTGTGTGTCCAATCACACTTGGCCAACAAATAATTCTATTTCTATTCTATTTCTATTCAGTGATTGTCCTCTAGGACTCTCATAATTATTGGTAATTAATTACCTATATAATTGGTTTTTCGTGCCTAAGTGTAAAACCTTACTTTTATCTAAGTTGAATTTCATTTTGTTAGATAGGGCCCATTATCAGTAAATGTGATAATATTATGTATTATTATTGTGTTTGTTAATGATATCTTATTATGAGTTTTTTTCCCCTAGCACAGCAGGTAATAGAAAAAAAACCCAAAGAAAGTTGCTGGGAGAGTCTAATGCCGCTTATTGATACTTTATTTTGTTAAAATATCATTGTCATTTCTGGAATCAAAAAGGGATTAAGTGAAATGAGCTTCACATTAAGAAAATAAACTATTCTTCAACATTAAAGCAACAGAAGGATTTTCAAACAACTTACAGAAGCATTCAATAATATTTCTATTATGCCATTTCATGTATTATTACAATAGTGCCAAGTTTGTTTCTGGAGCAACTGTAAATGAACAGAACTCGAAAACTCTACAATTACCACTTATAAGGAAAAGCCTCCTGAAAGTAAGTGGAATTTTCCTCCCTCCCCATAATCATGTAATTTTGCACTTAAAGTTAGAAGTAGGAATTTAACTTTCCAATACCGTACCATCAATGGTTGAAGGTAGAAGAGTTGATACAATTTCTCCTTGCCCTTTTTGGTTTTTGTATAAGAAACACTGGAAGCAATAAAGGACAGCACAGCGCAGGACAAATGGTTGTCTCTCATTTACCATTGACATAAGAAGTACAACAATTGCAGGCCTGTGATTAAAAGAAGAGTCTTTTTTTTACTTTATGTCTGTACGCTTTCATAAAAATGTGGTTCATATGTACATAAAATTGATATACTAATAGGTAAAAGAAAATATATTAATTAATCCAAGTTGTCAGAAAACATATGACTCATTTTTGTTTTTCTAATTCTTCCAAGTAATTACTTCATTTTACACATATTTTTTAATGTGGCTCTTCTTCCCAGGACAGCAATTTACAAAAACTATTTACACATAGAAGTCCGAGTTCAACGCTCGAGGTCTCCAAAAAGAGTAAGGAAGATGGCCGAGGGGCAACTAGAAATAATTACAACTCAGTATTACTTTTAGATCTGAACTTTCCTTTAACTTCTTTTTGAACTTGATTCAAAAAGAAAATAACATAGTACTTTCTTTCTGATATTAAGAAACAAATTATTTGCAATTCATAGACCTCTGATAAAAATCATATTTGAGTATATGAAACAACTGTCAATACCACATTATTATGAGTGTACTTCTGGTTTCCTTGATGAAACAGATTATTTGGACCATTTGCAGTCAGGATTCAGGCCTGGATATGAACAGAAATGGCATTGGTCACAGTTTTTGTGACCAATGATCTCTGATGAGAGCGGCATGGAGTAGCTTGTTCATCCTTGCTCTACTTGATCTACCAGCAGCCTTTGATACCATGGATGATGATATCTTTCTGAAATGGCTTTGGGGGTTGCAAGGGCGGGGAACTGTGTTTCCTAGTTCACTTCCTTTCTTTAGGTCACTCTCAGTCGTTGTTGATAGGAAGCAAGAAGTCCAGCCTCACTCTCTGTTTTGCAGGGTCTAACAGGGCTTGGCACTTTCTCCACTTCTGTTTAACATATACATTAAGTCACTGGATGAGATTATCCACCAACATGGGTTGAAGGTCAATATGCTGATGACATATTGGGCTGAACAACATGGGCTGAAGGTCAATATGCTGATGATCCTCGAATTACTTCTGATACAGTATGTATATTGCAGCCCATGGTGAGTTAAAACATATTGTGGCCTGTCTTTCACAGTGCCTGGAGGCCGTAAGGGGCTTGATGGGTAGCAATGGACTGAAACCCTGGTAAGACAGAATGGCTCTGGGCTTGGGATTCTTCTATTCATGGGAAATTGCCATCTCTGATCTTGGATGGGGTTGTCCTGCCCCAAACAGACCCAGTGTTTGGAGTTTCTCCTGAACTCATGATTCCTGCTTGAAGAACAAGTAGCAGTCATAGTCAGTAGGGCCTTTGTGCAACTATAGCTCAGGAATTGTGGCAGTTGAAGTCCACACATCATAAAAGGGCCTTAGTTGCTCACCCATGATCTAGTGGCACCAAGAAAGGCCTTCTCTGTGGTAGCCCCTGCCCTGTGGAACATCATCACTACAGAAATAAGACCCTCATTTTGCAAACTCTTGAAAAAGGATCTCAGAGTGACATGGAGTCCATCAAGTAATTGATCTGATTGTTGTGGCCAGGGGAAAGGTGTTATTAGTTTTGTATTAAGGCTTTATAGCTGTAAATTGCCCTGTATCATTGTGAGTGAATTGGGTGGCCATAGAAAATTTCTTAATAAATAAATCATGAAAACTCAGAATATCTTCAATATCAAATCCCATTTCTTATAATTAAATATTAACATTTCAAATTTTTATATCCGATTTACACCTAAATGTGTATCCTCCCATAAACATTGATTTTTACACAAAGTTGCATTACATTTTCTTTAACATACCTTGGAGGATTTGAAGGTGCATTTACTGAAGCAAAGTAATCTTGATTCATTTGAGATCCTCGAATTACTTCTGATACAGTGTTAATGGTCTAGAAAATAAGAATTAAAGAACACAAAGAAATCAAACCTAATAGCTACAATGTCAGAATCAGGAAGTGAATAATGAATTTATATTGAGTTTGTATCTTTGATTTATGCTACATTATACAAAATGCCCACTAATAGTATTTATATTTATTTATGAAAATACAATCAAATATTTTCAATTTCGATTCTCTGAATGTATCAAAGTAACATGATTGCTGAACAGATTTAAGATTGGACAATATTTTATTACTTGTTACTCCACGCAATCAGAAAAATATGGAATTATTGAAAGTTCAGCAATTTTTGTGCATTTAGCTATTTACATTGAATGAGTTGATACTCTAAAAGACAACTTTTACATGCTATCCTACAAAATCTGAAAAACAATGAACTGAATGACATCAGTCCAATTCACTTGCAAATGATATAAAACACCATAAAATATTCTAAAATGATATTATTCCCTAATAACATTGTTAAAATGAAGGTTATCTTTACAGAAATAAAAGAAGACCTGAACAGTTTGTCAAAAGTTTTCAATAATCCAAAATTAGTTAAATTTACATTTGAAACGATGAAGTTGAATCAACCACAGGTAGTCCTCAATAGTGACCATAGACCATATAGTGATCATTCGAATTTACAACAGCACTAAAAAAATTACTTATGACTATTTTTCACATTTACAACCATTATAGCAATTCCATGATCATATGATGAAAATGTAGATGCTTGGCAAGCAGTTTGTATTTATGATGGTCACAGTGTCTCAGTCATGTCATCACTTTTGCAACCTTCTGACAAGCAAAATCAATGGGGAGGCCAGATTCACTTAACAACTGTGTTACTCACTTAACAATTGCTGTGATTCACTTCACAATTGTGGCAAGAAAGTTGTAAAATGGGGCAAAATTCACTTAACAACTGCATCACTTAACAACAGAAACTTGGGCTCAATTGTTGAGGATTACCTGTAATTAGGTGTCAATATTTTAAAGTTCTATGGAAATTTTAAAAACTTCAGTATTTCAGAAAAGGCTATGATAATTTCCTCTCGTTATCTGATCATCATCTTATCTTACAACAGTTACTATTCTCTAGTATTTTACCTCTGTAAGAATATCAGCAGGAACTCCAGTTGCCATCAGAATTGTACAAAGCTGTTGTAATAACCCACAATGAAACATGGTTTTTTGACAACTGGTGGTGGCACCAGGAGGATTTGTAGGAGACACCAGCACACGTACCAGCTGTAAAAAAAGCAAACAATGATTTAGGTGTGTTGAAAATATCCAAAGCATCATTTTTAAATAACTTCAAAGATAATTCTATTCCATTTGACATTAGTACAAAACTAAATGTTACTTTATATGGATAAGAAATTACCTGAAGCATCAAATGTAAATTGGTTACTTTCTGTGCAGACCAACCAGCATTATCATCACCAACTTCAAACCATGGTTTCATACGCTGAATATAAGAACCTTCCTTGAAAAAATTCTGATTTGAATTGTTATTTTTCAACAAATTTTGTAGCAACAGAAGACAGTCCTCAACTACTATGCCTGCAAAATAGAGTGGTTAACAGACATTAATTTAATAGCTCTTATAAATCTGAACTATCTGAACTCATAACTATGGAATGAAAATGCAGATTTCAGGAACATACCTCCATCACTATTACCCTCATCTGTTATGATATCTAACAATCTTTCAAATGCATTTTCAAAGGCAACTATTTTCTGGATTGCTGCATTACTTTTTGTTAACTGCTGAAGTAACAAAACACCCTGGAGGAGAAAGGGGGGGGGGAGGCAAAATGTTCGTTGCAGTTAAAAACAAAAGACAACAATCACCAATTGCAGACAAGAACCAGCATAAGTATATATTCCATAAAATCATTTAAAAGTTTATGAGAACAGTTGAATAAGAACCTTTCTCTCATATAATTTCATTTTCTGTTGCTCAAATCTCCTTTAACAAAAACAGAGAATGGAGGGGAAATAAGTAGTTTTGTAAAGTACTCCATCATGCAGCTTCTTCAAATGAGCCAGAACTTCTTCCTTGCCTATATTTTAGGGTTTTTAATGCCACATTATGGAGTAAAAATAGTAGAATTGTACTGTTTTAAGTTAATTGTTTGAATAGCAAGGATAAACTATTATACATTGTGGGCACCTAGTTTTTAAATTTACAGTGCCATCTCTTCTTCTATGGTTATATTTTAGAATTCTCTCTCAAATTATTAAATAAATAAATAAATATGAACTTGTACATGGGAAGTTTTGATTCCTGGATCTTTCTTTGTTTGAACTTTCCAAAGAATATAGACATGATTCATATATGATAAAGCAGCAGAATAGTGGCTGCTGCACCTGAAAATGTATCTCTAACTTATCTAAAATTAGATAAGTTACCATATTTTTCAGAGTATAAGATGCACTTGGCTATAAGACGCACCAAGGTTTTGAAGAGGCAAATTAAAAAAAAATGTTTTTTTATACCATGCAAACCTCCCAAAAATGGCCCGTTTTCGGAAAAAAACAGGCCTTCCCCCCCCCCCCCAAAAAAGGGCATGAATAGCCCTTAGGAGGCTTGTAGAGTGTTTTTGGGGTGGGGGCAAAAATTAGCAAAAAATTGCCCGTTTTCCATGAAAACCAGCCCAGGGTTTTTTTTTTTTTTTTTTTGCCAAAAAGGGCATTAGTGCTCCTGGGGGCTTGGGGGGGGGGGACAAAATTGAGCAAAAACCACTCATTTCTGCTCCCCCAGCCCCCAGGAGCTCTCTGAAAGCCTCCTACAAGCTATGCACCGCCATTTTGGTGAAGGGGCAAGGTTTTGGAAGGCAAAAAATGCTTTATTCAGTGTGTAAGACGCATCCCGATTTTCAGCCTCTTTTTTGAGGGGAAAATGTACGTCTTATACTCTGAAAAATATGGTAATATCTGTCTAGACACTTGTTAAAAATGTTTGAAAAATAAGAAAAGATTTTTTTTCTAACTATGCAAAATGTATGTCTAATAATTTATAAAATAAGGACAGCAATCACAACATGTAAATGAGTAAGAAAATATAAGATTTAGGGATGTGAAGTGCAAGGAAATACAGTTATAAGCAAAGAAAGTGTCATTTCAGATTAAGAATTTTCTGTGCAAAACCAGAAGAAACTTGTTTATCAATTTACAATAAACCTGTCAATCTCTTATGATTTTCAGCATGAGGTTAATTAAAAATAAACATATTTTCTTCAAGCACAGTCTATAATAATCTACTCTGATTATATCATATTTTCAGTGAAATATAAATGCTATAAAACACTGGGCTGGTTTTACAATTGAGAAAAGAATGACATTAATAAAATGTTGCATGAATGTAAAATATCTACTCACATCATTTCTTATGACCTCTCTAGAATCTGCTAGTAGATCCATTAACCTTGAGACTCCTAGAAAAAAACCGATAGATTTGAGTTTAAGGGAGAATTATCTATTTTAATCAGCCATGGACATTCAAGGTCTCAAGCAAAGCCTTATCTAATCTGGCCAGTACTGATTCTACTAAATTGAAATATCAAGGTCTGAATATATGAATTTCTACATTCATGTCATATGAGACATTATTAAAGTATAACCCCCTCTCCTCCCCATATTGTTTTCTCGATAAATTAAGAAACTTTTTAATGGCTTGTTAGCATTCAGAGAATAAAAAATAGTACATTCTATGTGTTTCTTGCACCACTGTAACCTACCTTAATATTCTGACTAGAAATATTACTACCAGAAATATGGAAAATTATGCTCAACTTTTGAATCAAGTGACGCTAGAGAGTACAATTAATCTTATCAATGGAATGGCAAGCAAGAAACATTTTAATAACATACAGCAATGAATTAACTTTCTCATAGACAAGAACAGGTTGTCCAGAGTATAACAGTAAAATCCATGGTAGATTATTACAATACACTATATACATAGCACTGAAAATCTAATTCATTCATCCATCATCTTAATTATCAGATTCTTTAGGCAGCCACTATGAATAATAATCCAATTGCCATATTCTGTAATAAACTAAATTTAGTTGAGCAGCTATTGTACAATCTTTAGTTCTGAAACAGATAAGACAGGTTCTGGGCGCTAATCAAGAGGTTGTCCCAGAGGTGCTTTTTCCAAAAGGCACCTAGACTTTATTTTCTCTTTTGAAAATGTTTTGCTTCTCATCCGAGAAGCTTCTGCACTTCTAACTAATGGATGGGGAATGGAATGATTTATATTCTTTGCAGTCACCTGTTAGCATTTTGAGGGTTAGTTGTTACCACTCTGAGAGTCCTTGGACCATTTGGATGGTTACCTGTAGTCACCTGAATCAGAATGTAAATGGATGTGGAACCTTCTTGGGGCTGCTGAAAGGACTGCTTTGTAAACAGGTGATGTTGAATCCTTTCCCCCTTTGTTAAGGGCTATTCAATATTAACATACATGATCTCTTTTGACTCCTCTTTCAACTAGTAATCCTCCAAGTCCAATATGTGAACTTTGCTGTGTTCAAATAGTGACCTTTTCTTTCAGATTCAAATGGATTGCTGACTCCTGTCGTAATGAATTGATTCTCCTGTATTATACCATGTGTTTGTGAAGTGGTTGTTTGATTTCCCAATGTACAGGTCTACAGATGTCTCTCTGCATTGCACTGCATATACCACATTGTATTGTTTGTGAATGGATGTTTTGTCCCTGGGGTGGACAAGTTTCTGTCTTAATGTATTCCTGGATTTAAAGTGTGCACATATGTTGTGTTGGTTGAAAATCCTCCTGAGCTTTTCAGATATTCCTGCAAAGTATGGAACGACAACATTGCTCCATTTGTTATTCTCTTCTTTGTTATGAAAGAGCTGCTGCTGGATCCTTTTGAGGTTTTGATGAAGGCCCAGTTTTTATAGGGAATCCTTGATGTGTTTTTTTCTTTCTCTTTTCTCTCAGGTGACTTTGAGGATACAGAAAAACTCCCAATTAGTCTCAATGTCTTTTAGAGAGCTAATGACCAATCATCAAAGTGCTAACAACCAGATAACTGCAAACAATATACATTCTTCCATTCTCACCAGTCAATCAGATCGAAGAAGCTTCTTGGATGAGAACAGAAACAATTTCAAAGGGAAAAAAAGTTTGGATGCATTTTGGAAAAAGCAGGTTTGGAACAATCATGACCTGAATGTTTGAGAATCTACATAGAATCTCTCTCTTTCTCAAGGGATTGATTAAATAACATCTTAATTGGTTTTGGAACACAATTCCAAAGCTCCCAGCTCTTGCCCCATACTGCCTGCCCACACTGCCTGAATCAGGGTATTGTTTGATCCAGAATAGAGACTCCTATATTGCAGCATTTCATTACTCAATTATGGTCTTCAAAACATATGCTTATTATTACTCTTATCTTTTCATACTACAGAAAACATTATTTACCAGAAAGTAATGCTAATGATTTTAATTTTTTTATCAATTGGTTTGGATATCTGTTTTTATTCCTGTATGCTGCCCAGAGACACCATGTGTGAATTGGGCAGACATATAAATTTGTTTAATAAAAATATAATTAATAAATAGCTATTACATTTAAAAATAGATGTAAAGGTTTAAAAATACTTACCCATAGGACTGACTAAGATTATCTGCTGCACTTGGGGACCCTGCTGTTTTAACAATACTGTAAGAAGTTTTACTCCAGGCCACCGGACATGAAAGTCAAACTCCTGCAATGATCATATATTTCATTGATAAAGTATTAAAGTTTTATTGTGGCAATAGTGCAATGCAACAGTTCTAAAGAAGCTAGTATTTATATTTTTCTCTGGGGTTAATAACTAATAAACTATTGATTGATATATTACGGTACAAATCTGCCAAATAATTAATGTCAAGCAATAGCAATACCTAAAAAGCTTTTCTCAAGTAATTTAGATCAATTTATAAGGAAAAAGTTTCAGGTAAAATTAAGAAGGATATATACATGTGAAATTAACTTGTTGTACTCATAACAAATTCCTGAGATGAATAGCCCAGGCAAACTATTTCTTAATTTTATCCAAATAAAATTTAAAATCAAATTAAGTTCATTGCTTCACCATATGGTCAGTGCTCCAGATTCTTAGAGCTACCCTGAATTATTCCTACAACATAGATGTGGGCTAGGGAAGAAAGCAAAGAATGTAAACAGAAGATTGTGGCAGCTTGTTATAACTGTCTCAGATGGAAGAGGAGGAACAAATGAGATATACAGGATTCTAATCCAGTATTTCAAATATGGTCCACATACCATAGGGCTCATGCATATTTTTTTTTTGGTAGCCCTTGGAATGCCTCAAAAATTACACATCTGAAAAAAATAGATGTGCAGTATCTCTGTTTTCTGGTTAAAATGTAAACAGTTAAATTTGTTTGAATAATTGGTTGAACTGAAAATACTCAAGTGAGTAATCAGAATCAAAAGGAAGCTAAAATATCCTTCATTTTATGTTCACTCTTCTGTACAGGATAGTAGTGTAGCATATGAAGAGAAATGCAATCACAATGAGGATCTTTCCCTAATTTTTTTCCACTATAATCCTTTCCTACTAACTTTTATTAATTGGCTCAAGTGAAGTAGGTAAGTAGGTTTTGTCCCATCCCCTGCTTCCAACACACACAAATTTCATGATTTCTTGCAAAATGTCTCTTTCAAATATGTATTAGACTGAAATGGTTAACTGGGAATGCTGTACAAATGTGCTCTATTTATGAATTTTTGAGTTGTAAACTTTCACAGATCGAAACAAATTGGCCCCTAACTCTTATTCTTGAAAGTCCCAGAAATCAGGAGAAGAACAGAAAAGATTAGTTTCTGGTGCACCACCCAGCTCTGACATACTGGCATATTGCATACAACACTTTCCTGTCCACCCCACCCCTGTTTTCTTTCTGACCTTCACAATGCAGACAATGTGGACAAATTGAAGAGAAGTGGGAAACATGATGAACATTACCAAATCATTGGGCAAAGACAAGATCATGGAACATGTGAAAAGTCCAGTAACTTATGCAATCCACAATAACCAAGAGGAAAGGAAAACTTATGGAAGAAATGAGATGCTGTTCAGCCTAAGGACTGAATATTATTAGCATCAGTGGCGTGTGCCCCTTAGCCCAATATTGATACAGAAGAAGACTAAAAGCTTGTTTCACGACTTGTAACAGGAGACTGGTAAAAGCACTGCTGAAGATATATTTGTTGGAAGTCATCATTGGATCCTGAGTTTTACGGATTGGGTGCACGTATAATGTGAAAATGAGTGGAGACAGCGAGTGTGTGGATGAGGATGCATCAGGAGTGGGTTCTGGGCGGCTTTACTGCCAGTTTGCTTGAGTGCGGGCATTTTTTGCTCGTTTTTGCCCTCCCCCCAGCCCCCAGGAGCACTCTATAAGCCTCCTAAATGCTGTGCATGCCCTTTTTTAAAATGAAAAATGGGCCTGTTTTTGTGAAAAATGGGCCGTTTTTGGGAGGTCTGCAGAGTACAAAAACTTTTTTTTTTAATTTGCCTCTTCAAAATCTTGGTGCAGCTGATACTCCGATGCGTCTTATAATCTGAAAAATATGGTATGTATTTGTTGTGAAATGTCTAATTCTAGCTATAGCAGGCAATAGAATAATAGCTTATCTCTGTTCAAAAGTTTTGAAATAATCATCAACATTGATATAAAATGCTCTTGAAAAAAGGTAGTCCATGACTTGTAACCATTCATTTACTTACCATTTGTAGTTAAAACAATGATGAAAAAAAGTTATTTACAACCAATGCTTGCACTTATGACCACAGCAACATCCCCCTGGCCATGAAATTAAAATCTGGGTGTCAGGCAAATGGCATGTATTTACGACATTTGCAGCATCCCAGCATCATGTGAATATCATTTGTAATGTTCCCAGTTGGCTTTTGACAAGCAAAGTCAATTTACCAAAGGGGATTTCCTTAATGACTGCATGATTCACTAAACAACTGCAATAACTTGCTTAACAATCCTGGTTAAAAATGTTGTAAAATTGGGTACAACTCACATTGACTGCCTTGCTCAGCAATGGAAATTCTGATTCCAATGGTGATCGTAAGTACCTATGTACACTACCCTGTAACAGCAGTAACTGTAAGAGGGATCTAGGAGTTCTAGTGGGAACCACTTAAATATGAGCCAGCAGTGTGCTGGAGTTGTCAAAAAAGCCAATGCAATCCTAGATTGCATCAATAGAAGGATAGTTTCAAAAATCACATGATGTATTAGTACTATTTTATACTGCCTTGATAAGACTACACTTGGAATACTGTGTCCAGCTTTGGTCACCACAATACAAAAAAAAGAAAAAAAAATTGAGACTCTACAAAGAGTGCAAAGGGCAATAAAGATGATTAGAGAGCTGAAAGCTAAAATGTATGATAACTGTTGCAAAACTGGGAATGTCTAATCTAATGAACAAAATTCAATTTCAATTCAAAATAGAATTGGAAGGAACCTTTGAGATCTTTTAGTCAAACCCCTTGCTATACCATTTCAGGCAAGTGGCTGCCAGTCTCTTCTTAAAAACCTCCAGTAAAGAAGCACTCACAAATTTTGAAGGCAACCTGATCCACGGTTAATTGTTCTCATAGTTAAGAAGTTTCTTCTTAATTCCAAGCTGCTTCTCTTCTTGATTAGTTTCCCTCCATTGTTCCTTGCCCTGCCTTCTGGTGCTTTGGAAAATAAGCTAACCCTCCTCTTCTTTATGGCAGCCTCTCAAATACTGGAATGCTGCTATTATGTCACCCTTCTTTTCTCTGGACTAGGAGTGTCAAATTTGATTTCATTGAGGTCTGCATCAGGGTTGTGTTTGACCTCAAGAGGCCTGGGTGGGCGTGGCTAGAGTGGGCATTGAAAACGGGTTCTCAAGCTCTGTTTTTGGCTGCAGTGGCATCCTGCAACCCTCTACCAGCGAAAATGGAGTTTGGGAAGGCCACACATGGCCCATACATGTTTGCATTGTCAGAGGCACCACAGACCTAGCACCCCGCAGGTATTAGTCTATAGTTAGTCTAGAGTAGGGACACCCCTGCTCTAAACTAACAATAGCCAAATTTTGCAACCATTTTTTGAATATTTTAGTCTCCAGGCATTTAATCATCTTAGTTGCTCTACTCTGCACTTTTTCCAACGTTTCAACATCAACATCGAAGCCTCAAAATTAAGGACTAAGAATGACATAATAACAGACTTCCAAAATTTGAAGTGCTGTCACAGAGAACAGATGGTAAACCTATTCTCCAAAGCACCTGAGGACAAGACAAAAAGTAAGTTTAGCAAAAGGATATCAATTCTAAAATTAGGAGCAATTTTCTGGAACAATTAATCAGTGAAATGGTTTGCCTCCAGAAGTTGTGAGTGCTCCATCACTGGCGATTTTAAGAGACTGGACGCCATTTGTCCAGAATAATATCCCTGCTTGAGCAGAGGGTTAGATTAGAAGGGCTCCAAGAGCCCTTTCAATTTTTTTTATTCTGTTATATTTTATTTATGACAATGTCACTCAGTTAAATGACATATTTATTTAATAATTAAAAAAAAATCTCACCTCTAAATAAGTCAACAGAAGAGTGATATTTTCATGTTGCTTAATGAAAATTTCAGTAAACTGACTTCCAAAATCTTCTGTTTGTTTCTGTGAATTTTCTTCTGTAATATTAAAAATAGTACAAATCAGAGGACTCAACAAAGATAGTTTAAAGAAAATATAATATAGATATTAAAAAGTGAAATTGAACAATTACACACACACACACATTTCATATTATAAAAATATGAATTCTAAAGAAGGTAGTATAATTATAAAGAATCTTGGCTGAATGATGTTTTAGGCCAGTGATGGCTAATCATTTCCGGAGTGAGTGCCCAAAGCGGGTGTGCGTGCATGCCAAAAACCCCAAAATGCAATGTGCGTGCGTCTACCCTTGCACATGTCCCACCACCGTGTAGGCATGGGCGAGGGGACTTTATTTCAGGACTTTAGGCGTTATAGTTTATAGACTTAGTAGTAAATGCCAAAGAAAACAAACCCAATGAACTATTAAATAAATATTCAAAAATATAACAATGCTCTATCTAAGACTACCTTAACTATTCATATTCAGTAAAAGACACACTAATTGAATTTCGTAAACAGGAATCTCTTAGGCAAAAAACAATTTCATCGAATGGTTTAAAGTTCAAAAGCATTTTCTGAATGAATCATTTATTAAATAATGTACTGCATAATTTCTGCAAGTTTCCAATTTTCGGGGGGGGGGGGGGGCATTCTAAAGAAGGTAGTGTAATTATAGAGAATATTGGTTGAATGATGTTTTAGGCCAGTGATGGCTAATCGCTTCCAGAGTGAGTGCCCAAAGCGGGTGTACATGCGTGCCAAAATCCCCAAAATGCAATGTACATGCGGCTACCCCTGCATGTGCCCCACCCCGTGCAGGCATGGGTATCTCCCCTCGCATGCATGCCAGAGACCCAATGACCAGCTGGCTGGAGGGAGGCACACACGCATGCATGGTGGAACTGAACTAGGGCAATGGCTCAGGTATCCAGAGAAGGCGCTGCATGCCACCTGTGGTATGTGTGCCATAGGTTCGCTATCATGGGTTTCAGCTCAGTTATGATGAAAACATTAGATGTGGATATGGATGAGGGCAATGTGTCCTTTTAGATTCCTCAGTAGCATTTGATAACATGAACTAGTACCCTTCTAGATTGTCTATGAAAGTTAGCATTGTCTTATAGGGGTAGTACGCCTTCAACTTCCAGCTAGTAGAGGGTAGGAAGTGAGGGAACCATAAATTTTGAGGGTAAAGGTTCATTCTCTGAGCTTGTGGGTTGGTTTCTGAATGTTTAGTTACCAGGCTGGGTAACATCTTCAGCTGAGTTTAGAGGATGCCAGTGTCAGTGTTTTTTCTGTTTATAAGGGCTTCAGGTATGGGTGTGTCAAGTGAGGGTCTTGTGATGGATCAGCTGTGAGTCATCAGTGGGTTTTGTGATTGGTCTTGTGATAAGGAGATTTCATGAGGTTAGGGTCATTGGGAAGTGAACTGCTGGTGGGAGGTTGCAAGAGTTGGTTGAGGGTTGATGCTGTCTCTGATTGGCTGTGTGGTTGATTTGGATTCTGAGGGGTTATGGATTAGTTGTAGGTCAATGAGTCTGTTTGATGGAATTACTTGTGGAGTGCCAGGCTTCAATGAACTCACGAGCGTAGCAGGCGGTAGCATGGCTGACAATTTTTGTGTTGTTCCAATTGAACTAATACTGTTTGGTGTCGGTGTGGAGAGAGACTAACAAAATGTTCAGAAACCAACCCACAAGCTCAGAGAACAAACCTTCATCCTCATCCTACACCTGAGCTACAGATATTTGCCACTATTACATAGATTTTGGTCAATAATCATATGAAACTTTTGGGCGAAGTTGTCATTTAGTTTGCAATGGAGAGCATATGCAGTGATAATTGAAGATGTAAAAGATACTCGTTAAGCATCTCTGATCTGGGCCAAGCAGGAGGTACTTTGGAATTCTTTGTTGTATGTTTGATATGTACAAGGGACTGGATGAGATGAAATAAAATCTAAACAAGTCCTAGTAATAGAGTTTATCACTGCATGACTGAATTACTATAACTCTATTTCAGACCTTAAAGACTTAGAACAAAATGGAAAATCTAGTTGACATAAATTGTGGAATTTATTTCATAACTATGGAATATTTACCCTTTAATTACAAATTAAAAACCCATTAACTATGCAATAAATATGCTACATACCACTGAACACAAAAATGTATTGCTAATTAAATTAAATGGATTACTATTAGTCATTATGACAAATAATTCTAAATTGTAAGAGAGACTAGAATGTCCTCCGTGACCACCATTTCCATTTTTTTCAATGAAAAAACAAAGGAGAGCTGTCAACTATATTTACTGAAAGATTGACTCAATGTTTACAGTACAATTTTTAAAAAGTAGTGTATGGTAGAAGAGATGTAATGTGAAAAATAAAGAAAACACTAGGGACATGAATACTGTACCACTGATCTTATTCTCATATCAATAGGAGCAAGTCATATTTCTTTCCAATTTTATGCATATACTGGTGCTTGCTAACTGCCTAGAATAGTGATGGCTAACCTTGTTTGGATCCTGTGCCAAAAGCAGGGGAGTCGTGGGTGGACGTGCCACCACCATGATGCTATGCATGTGCCACCCCACCCCACCCCTTTTAGCATGGTTTTTTCGACCTCCCCAGGCTCGAGAGACTTTCTGAGGGCAAAAACAGGGGAGTCCTCACCTCCCCGGAGGCCCTCCGGAGGCTTCAGGGGCTTCCAGGGCCTCCAGAGGGCGAAAAACAGCCCTAAGGGAACCCAGAGGTTCGGGATTGGTGACTTCTAGTTTGTCCGTAGGGCTGTTTTTCAACCTCCGGAGCTCTCAGGAGGCTTCCCTGAAGGCCTCAGAGGGTGAAAAAAGGCCTTATGGAAAAACCAGACTTCCAGTTTGCTCATAGGGCCGTTTTTTGCCCTCCAGAGACTTCAGGGAAGCCTCCTGAAGGTTCTGGAGGGCGAAGAAAGGCCCTACAAGTAAACTGGAAATCTGTTCCCAAACTTCCGGTATGCCTATAGGGCCAGTTTTTCGCCCTCTGGAGACTTCAAGGAAGCTTCCAGAGGGCAAAAAGCGGCTTCAAAAGAAGGCTGAAGTCAGCAAGCCAGTGCGCACATATGCACTGGAGTTGACAGGGCAATGCCTTGCGTGCCCTAACAAATGGCTCCGCATGCCACCTATGGCATGCATGCCAGAGATTTGCCATCACAGGCCTCAAGTATGACCCTAGCTGAAGAAGCTTCTGGGATGAGAAGCAAAACGTTTTCAAATAAAAACAAGAAAGTTCAATTTCCTCTTGAAAAAGCACCTTTGGGATGACTATAGTGTGCAACAATTTACCCACAAACAAAGGGCAAAATAAGAGATATTATATAGCACTTATAACCATGTATACAGGCTTTTGATCCAATGAAGAATCTCATTTGATTATATGGATTCTCAGCCTACTAATAGATATAAAAAGTTAATCCTAGGGCATTTTCTGCTGTATTACAGAGTTATTTTTCTGGTCAATGTCTATGCTATCCTCCATAAGGCTTCTTAATTATGTTTAGGCATATTTTTCTTTTACTACCAACCATTAGTGTTTTTCCTACCATTTTATCACTTATCTTAAAGCACTTGGGGGCACAAGATGTAATAAACAAGACTTTAAAGACTATTTGTAATCTTAAACATTCACAAATAGAGCAGTGGATCATGCTCTATTTCCTAAAAAAAATATAAAGAAGCCTAGTGTAACATTGCTATTTTACGAATGTACAGTTTGGGATCAGATACATTCAAAAGTTGAAAGGTTTCAAAATGATATACAGGTAGTCCTTGACTTATGATCACCATTGAGCCCAAAATGTATGTTGCTAAGTGAGAAATTTGTTAAGTGAATTTTGCCCTTTCTTAGGACTTTTCTTGTCACATTTGTTAAGTGAATCACCGCAGTTGTTAAATTAGTAACGAGGTTAAGTGAATCTAGTTTTCCCAATGACTTTGCTTACCAGCAAGCGAATAACATGACCCCAAGACACTGCAAATATGAACCAATTGTCAAGCATCTGAATGTAAATCATGTGACCATGGGGATGCTGCTACAGTGATAAGCGTGAAAAATGTTCATGTCATTTTTTCAGTGCCGTTGTAACTTTGAATAGTCACTAAGTGAACTGTTGTAAGTCAAGGACTACCTGTACTTCCAATCCCAAGTACTGGAGTTGATCGGACTTTCAGGAAGTTAAAAAAGAAAAAAGGAAACATTATGCAGGAAATGACAGCAAGAATTACAGTGAAGTAGAAAATGACGATTTTTTAAAAAAAAAATTCTTGTTTTATGTTGGCTGTACACTGATTACAATTTCTAATAAAAACATGTGCTGCTCCAAACACTTACACATAGTAGTTGGCTATTGGTGCTTGTACTTCCTTCTCTCATTTGCCTCAATAGGTTACTATAGTAAATGCTCTGCAGGGTAGGAATTTTTCTAGACCTACTTAGCTACAACAATGCTTTCCAAACTTGGGGTAAACTATTCAAAATTAGGTAAAAATACTTTTCTTTAGGTAAGAACATAAAATCTATTACCCAATCACAACTAAGGTATTTAAATAAGTAATTTCTGGTAAGCAGTTTTTTAAGGAGAAATTTCCTGTTTATTTCATTTTCATTTTATACAATCACTTATATACTGTGCATTTTAAAAAAAAAAGGAAAATCAATGAACACAACTCATCTTCCACCATAGAAAGCCAACATAGCACTTCAATCCCCCATACACCCTTTCTTCTCCCCCTCCAACTTTCAATTCTCCCCTCCAACATTCCCCTCTTCTACTTCCCTTCCCCCTCAAACATTCCTTTCTCCCCTTCCCTCCATCTCACCCTCCTTACATTCCCCTCTCACTCCCTCTTTACTTCTCCCTCTTCTTTCCCTCTACTCCTCACTTTGGTGTATCTCTACAATTCATTAATCTATTCAGTTTATATTTTACCCTAAAATTAAGAAAAATGAAAAGAAAAAAGAGAAAATAAAAGAAAAAAGAAAAAAAAGAAAAGAGAGCAACAGTATACAAGTGCATTCTTATTGTTCTGAAAATTGGGACTGTATTTCCACCCTCCCCCCTCCCCCCCCTAAACCCCCCTCCCTAACCCCCTTTCGGCTTCCCAGGTCCCATACCCGGCATAACTTTTTATCAAGCACAGTCTGGAGTATATTAAAATCAAATAACTTTAGAATTAAAAGATAAAAGATAAATGAAAAACAAAAAAAAAGGAAATAGTAAAAAAAGAAAAAAACCACACACACACACAAAAAAAAGGAAAAACGGGAAAAATCAACAAATTCTCTACATTAAACTCAGCTTCCCATCATTTTTAAATCTTAAACAATGTACCTCATTCCTAATTTCAGTTATTTTATTACTTGCAGGATTTCAAATTATATTGAAACCAAGTAAGTTAATTAAATGGAATTCCAGCGAAGGCCTTATCTCTTTATCTAAATATCCAAACCTTTGATTTATCTCTTTTACCTCCTTCTCTATTAAACCATTTAAACATTCAAATACTTCTCTCGGTTTCCTTTTCCAACTCCTCCCATCCTGCCTTTACCCGTGTCCATATATATATTTTATTTTCATCCGTACTCCTCTTATATTTGCTTCACCTTCCTGCAGACTCTATAGGTATATCTTTCCAAACATTATATTCAAATAACAATTTATACAAAGATCAGCTTACTTTCTGTCTCAAAATAAACTCTACTTAAACCTTCACTACCCTCCCATCTACCCCACACTTCCCAGCTCCATTCAACCCGAACCACAATCCAAGAAGATCACGATCTCCGCTCTCCTCACCCTAAAAAATAAATCATGAACAATTAAGTAGAAATTCAAAGTTATCCATCGAGTCCTGTTTAAATCCCATACAATATATATTCCAAAATCATCGCCACTTCTTTCAGTCTCTTTCAGTCTCAATGTCTCTTCGTCAGTATGCAGCTATACCGTTTTACCCAAGACAGAAATCACAAAGTATTATTCAGATTAAAAATTAAGCAAATGTTTTAGAAGCATAACTAAGTCTTTATTCTCTACTCTTCTGCCCTTCCGGAGGGGGAAAGCAATGCCTCTCGCCTTGTAGCCACGTGTTCCGCTGTTTCTCTTCTCCTTCTCCTTGTCTTTCTCCATGTCCGGGTAATTCAGGAAGTCCCGCCTTCAGAATATTGTAATAGAAATCTCGGGCTTCCCAAACAGAGTTGAGGCAATGTTTTTGGTTATCAAATGTAACAGTAATACCAAACGGCACTTCCCATTTGTATTGTATCTGAGAGTTTCTGAGTTCCTTAGTTAAGAAGGCATAGTCTCTTCTGGCTCTTAATATTTGAGGTGGTATTTCTTTGAAAACAATCAAGTCCTGTCCATCAATTCGCAGCCTATTATTGTAGAACTCCTGTATTATCGCGTTTCTGGATTCTCTTGTGGCAAAATATATAATTATGTCCCTCGGAAGTTGTCGCTGTTTTGCTACGTACGAATTATGGCGATAGATTTTTTGAATCTGCCAATCAAAGTTAAGTCCCGGACTTCCCACCGAGCGACTAAAAGCCTCAAAAAAGGTCTGTTTCAAATTCTCCTGCTCATTTTCACGCAATCCCCTAACTCTTATTGCAGACTCAGTCTTCTTATAATTTATCATGACAAGTTGTTTTTGCGCAATTTGGATTTCCTGTTGTAATATTTCAATTTTAGATGTCAGGTTGGAATTAGCTTCTTCCAAAAGTTCCAATTTATCCTCCATTCCAGCAATATAATCTGTCATAACATTCATAACCTCGATCATATCCTCCTTTGTTTGAGCAATCTTGGCATCAAGTCTGTCATAAAAGTCTGAAATAAATTTTTGCATTTCCTCTCTGAACTCTTTAAGGATTTCAAAAAGAAATTCTTTCGTTAGCAAATCTCCAGTAGAGGGCGTAGAAGGCAAGGACAGCGGCTTTGTAACAAATGCCTGAGATGAGCGTCTGGGTTTCGATTTCGGTGCCATGATAAAAAGGGAAGCAAACAGAGTCTCTGCTCACGTTAATTTGAGATAAGGTAGTTTCAACAAACCCCTGGCAATCAATAAAAAGAAATCTTCGAGGGAACAGGGCTAATTAGTTTGTAATCCCTTAAGTCTGTCCAGGAAGTTGAAGATATATCGTTATAGCAAATGCGGAAGTTACAAAATCGCCATTTTTTTCTTTTAAGAAAAAAAAAAGGTTAAACAAAAGGAGTCTTTTATAAAATTGAAGCTGGTATTTTAAATAGAGAAAAAGGAAAAATTCACAGGTATGTTCACTGCCCGGATTAATCTTAAATGGGTTAATTACAAAGGCTTGTTCTGGGGGGGGGAAGTAACTCGCCTAGAGCTGAAAAAAAAACAGCTGAGAAGATCTGGCCGGAGTAAATGACTCAGCTTTCGTTGATTCACTCTCTTTCATTCGCAGCCAAAAAGAAAAAAAGGCTACGAACTTCAAAGAGGATTCTAACTGGCTGAGGGACCCTCCCTACTTTTTCCTTAATGGAAAAAGAGTTATCTAAGATCTTAAATAGATATACGAACCAGAACTCTGAGGGCAGCTTCATTAAGCTGCCGACGGCGGCAAGAACCTCCCCCGGAAGCCTGGTAAGCAGTTTTGAATAATGAAGGAAGTGCTGACTTACAATCTTATATTACATTTACAGATATCTCACTGAATTTTTTGAAAAAACATTGCACAATTCTGTTGAGGAAGGATGATGAAATTCAGACTAAACATTGTTAAAACACTTATTAATCTTATTACCTCTGCGCATGTGCGAGATCCGAATGGCTGCCAGGCTTTCTCACTCTGCAGAAAGCGTGACGAGAAAGACCCTGGAGAGCCTTCGGAACCTGCTACAATATTACCAAAAAGTCCCCCGGGGAGGACTGGAGCCCAGGGAACACAAGAGGACTGGGCATTTTGAAGATCTCGAGCGGTGAAACTCTCGGTGGCCCGGATTTACACACGCTTCGTGGAGAGGAAGATGGTGGCGCCGCGCTGCTGACGGTAGCGTTTTACTTTAACCTTCGCCGTTTTCGGACTCTATTCAGCCGAGCGGTGAGCCTTGGGGACCCTATAAACGGACATTACTATCTTCCATTGCCCCAGAGAGGCGGGGATCTATCAGGGCTTGGCCGGGGCGGATCGGGCGGCTGGCTGTGGTTGCCGCCGCCATAGCTCCTCTGGACGCCCCCCCCCTCCATTTTGCTTGCCTCCTCGCCATCGCAGCCTCTCCCCTTCGCCCTTCTGCGTGTCTGGGCATTTTTTTTCTTCTGCCTGCCCTCGCTGCTGCGGAGCCTTCACCTGTTTCCCTACCCAGCACTGACTCTCCACCACCTTGGCCTGCGACCATCTGCTTTGGCCTTGTAACATCCGTCCTCCTTCGACCGCTTGCCACCCGTCATTGCCCCTGGAACATCTATTTCGCTCAGCGCTTACCTGATATAACGCCTAGGACCTCATGGTCTGAGCATTTATGGTGCATTCAGTCTGTGGAAAGGAGCGATAAGAGGATGGCAGATTCAGGGGTGGGGACTTGGCATCTTAACAACCGGCCCTCTTCCTTCTCCCCTCTCAATCTGTTCCAGCCACCCCCAGACTTTGGACCTCTCAGAAGTTTAGGAGAGGGGGAAGACAAGACATTCCCCTACACACTATCTTCATATCCCCTATGGACCGTTATTGGTGATTGTTTTGAACTACATCTTGATCTGGAGGGTGTGAGACTGCGAAGTTGCTGCTCATTAACATCTGGCGTTTACACCTTGTCCCCCTTCATCTACAACCACCTTACACAACACGGACTTTTGGACCTTTGGCCTTGGGTGTCTTTCTGGGACTTAGAGGAAGGGAGAGGAGCGGAGCAGCTCTCCCTCCTACTTCCATATCACCGTTTATCTTAAACCGCACTAGCGCAGTGCTCCGCAAATTTTATGAATGTGGTGTGGATGGTGTGCCTGTTTGATGTCTGTACCCACTTTTTAAAATCTTATTACTGTTGTATTTTCTGTGTTTTTAACTAACTTATGTGGGGACTGTATGGGTGAGTGGTTGTGTACGTATGTGAGGATTGGGAATATACCTGGTGCCTCCTCCACTGAGTGCCATTGCAGAAGTGGTAGGGGGGGCCAGGTCTGTCTCCCATTCTAGAATGACTGATATAAATCGCCTGCCGGAAAGAACGGAGGTTGTGAGGGGGGAAATGAGGCCTACGGTTGCGGGGGTGGGCCCGAGCATTACGTTCATTACGGGGAGGGACAGGTACGACGGGAACTTCAGGGCTAGCCATTACCGGGGAAGGAGGGTTCACTACGTCACAGCTATCCCCCCTTCCGGCCCTGTTAGTTCCACTCCAGGGCCAGATGGTGAGAGTGGTCAGGACCCTGGTCTCAGGCTGTTGCTGCTAAATGCCAGGTCTGTGGTTCACAAAGCTCCCCTCGTCCAGGACCTGATATTAGACGAGGGGGCAGACGTAGCATGTATTACTGAAACCTGGCTGGGCCCGGAGGGAGGAGTCCCCCTCACTGAAATGTGCCCAGAAGGGTTTCAGGTGCTTCATCAGCCGTGACCCCAGGGAAGGGGTGGAGGACTGGCTGTCATCGTCCGAAGGTCTTTAGTTCCTCATAGGATCCCTGCTCCAGAGCTTGTCGGGTGTGAGTCCCTGTTGGTGAAGTTGGACCTTGGGGGTCAAGTGGGCTTGTTGTTAACGTACCTACCTATCAAAAGCGTTGCAACAGCCCTCCCCTCGCTCCTCGAGTCAGTAGCCGAGCTGGCGGTAGAGTTCCCCAGGCTTATGGTGCTGGGGGATTTCAACCTGCCTACGCTTGGTGAACGCTCTGATGGGGTGCAGGAGTTCATGGCTTCCATGACAGCCATGGACTTGACCCAAGTAATTCGGGGTTCAACTCACTCAGCGGGTCACACACTTGACCCCGTATTTCTCTCGGAGCAGTGGAGCCGTGATCTAGAGTTGAGGGATATTAAGATCTTGCCCTTGTCATGGTCTGATCACTTCCTACTGAGGCTTGACTTTCGGAAACCAAATCCCCACTGTAGGGATGAGGAACTGATTAAGTGGTTCCGCCCCAGACGCCTGATGGACCCTATGGGATTTCAGACGGCGCTTGGAGAAATACCTGACGCTCTCGTCCACAGTCCGGTGGAGTCCTTAGTCGCTGCCTGGAATACAGCGGCGGCGGGCGCTCTAAACCGGATTGCGCCTTTGTGACCTCTCCGAGGTAGTGGATCCAGGAGAGTTCCTTGGTTTACCGAGCAACTCTGGGAGATGAAGCGCCAAAAGAGACGCCTAGAGTACCGCTGGAGGGCCAGTAAATCTGAGTCAGACCGAGCACTGATGAGAGTTTATATCAGAGCCTATCTCGTGGCAATACAGGCGGCGAAATGTGCGCATTTTGCCGCTCTTATTGCATCCGCTGAATCACACCCAGCCGCCTTGCTTAGAATAACCCGCGCCCTCCTGAAAGGGAGGGAGGCGGACGACCCTTTACAAGGTAGAGCTGAGGAATTTGTTCAGTTTCTAATGGATAAAGTCGCTCGGATTCAGACAGATCTGGACTCCAACTGCACGGTACCATCCGAGGTACCAGGGGAAGGTCTTGAGCGGAGTTTATGGAGCGAGTTTCAACTTGTCTTTCCTGAGGAAGTGGACAAGGCCATGGGAGCGGTGAGTGCCTCCACCTGTATATTGGACCCGTGCCCCTCCTGGCTGGTTTCGACCAGCAGGGAGGTGACACGTGGCTGGATCCAGATGATAGTTAACACCTCTCTCCGGGAGGGAACCTTCCCACTCCTCCTAAAGGATGCGGTGGTGAGACCCCTCCTGAAGAAACCTTCTCTGGACCCAGCCATTTTGAGCAACTATCGTCCAGTCTCCACTTTGTTGAGAAAGTGGTGGCCTTTCAACTCCGACGGTCCTTGGATGAAACTGATTATCTGGATGCCTTTCAGTCCGGTTTCAGGCCTGGTTACAGCACGGAAACTGTTTTGGTCGCACTGATAGATGATCTCTGGCGAGCCAGGGATAAGGGTCACTCCTTTATCCTAGTGCTCCTTGACCTCTCAGCGGCCTTCGATACCATCGATGATGGTATCCTTCTGCAATGGTTACGGGAGGTGGGAGTGGGAGGCACCGTCCTACGGTGGTTCTCCTCCTATCTCTCCGACAGGTCGCAGTCGGTATTGGTCGGAGGGCAGAGGTCGACCCCTAGGCCCCTCATCTATGGGGTGCCGCAGGGTTCGGTCCTGTCCCCCCTCCTATTTAACATCTACAAGAAGCCCCTGGGTGAGATCATAAGATGGCACAGGATTAAATACCACCAATATGCGGATGACACACAACTGTATCTGTCCGCCCCGTGCCAACTCAGTGAAGCAGTAGAAGTGATGTGCCAGTGCCTGGAGGCTTTTAGGGTCTGGATGGGAACGAACAAGCTTGCACTCAATCCCGACAAGAACGAGTGGCTATTGATGCTTCCTCCCAAAAATGGTCCAGCTATTCCATCCCTTAGCCTGGGGGGTGAAAGCATACATCCCTCAGAGAAGGTTCGCAATTTGGGAGTCCTCCTGGATTCACAGCTGACGTTAGAACATCATTTGTCGGCTGTAACCAGGGGGACCTTTGCCCAGGTCTGCCTGGTGCACCAATTGCGACCCTACCTGGACCGGGAGGCCCTTCGGATAGTCACTCACGCTCTTGTCACCTCAAGACTGGATTACTGTAATGTGCTCTACATGGGGCTGCCCTTGAAGAGTGTCCAAAGACTTCAGTTAGTCCAGAACGCAGCCGCGTGAGCGATTGTGGGTGCACCTAGGTACACCCACGTTACACCTATCCTCTGCGAGCTGCACTGGCTGCCCATTGGTCTCCGGACACGCTTCAAGGTGCTAGTCGTTACTTATAAAGCCCTTCATGGCATCGGACCTGGGTACCTGAGAGACCGCCTCCTGCCAATTACCTCCCAAAGACCGATTCGGTCACACAGACTAGGCCTTCTCCGGATCCCATCTGCCAGCCAATGTCAGCTGGCAACCCCCCGGGGGAGAGCCTTCTCTGTTGCAGCTCCAGCCCTCTGGAATGAGCTCCCCGTGGAGATCCGGACCCTTACGACCCTCCAGGCCTTCCGTAAAGCCACTAAGTCCTGGCTGCTCCGGCAGGCCGGAGGCTGTTGAAGTATCCAGCCCCACGGTAACTATGAATGTTGTTGTATTTTAAATTGTTGTTTGTCTTATTTATTCCCTTTCCCCTTTTTATTGTAAGCCGCCCGGAGTCCTCCGGGAGTGGGTGGCATACAAGACTAATTAACTATAACTATAACTATTCCCTGCAAAGGAGACTAACAACCAGCTATAAGTTTCTATCCCATCATAAAGTATTTGGAGACCATTTTCTGCAACTTGCTTCAGTCCTGAAGACATTATAAGATTATGAGATGAATGATAGTGCTTCAAAATAATTAGTGCCTCATTAGCAACTTCAACTACAAGCACAGTGGACATATCAAATTTCCTTTTAAAGATACATTCCCCTTAAAGCATTTAAAATTCCTTAGTATCATTGCAATTTTTTCAACATTTGATAATCAAAATTGTTATTAAAACAATATAATAATCACATTCTTTAAAAATGTGCTTTGGTTACTCTTTTTAATAATAGCTCAGAATATGTTAATAAAATATAATAACCTAAGCCTTATGTATATATAATGAATAAATATATTATTAACCATATTAAAACTGTTTATAAACAGTAAAGTAAAGTATTAGAACAAAAGCTTCTGAAGATTGGCCGCTTAATAAATGAGGACAGGCATAATAAACAATGCTAACTAGAAAACTATCTTTATGAAAGTTCATAAATTGAAGCATGCTAGTGGAGCCAACTCTGCTTAAAAGGACTGCAAAAAAGTCAATTTGCTCCTATAAATTGTTCAAGGAATAATAATTGCCTGTAGCAATTATTTCTAAACAGCATATTAATTGAAAGCTCTTTAAGCAAAAAAAATCCCAAGTATTTTACTTCAGTATCTAATATCATCCATATTTTTTTCAAATAATAACTGAAATTATTGCATGACTACTCTTAACATGAACGCCAACGTGTCACATTTGTATCAGACACTTGTGTGCATGTAAAAAGTGCTAAAACTATTTTTAAAATATAGCATTCTTTTTTCAAATGGGTAAGTGTTGAGAATAATCAATACTTAGAACTACATCTAAATGCATCATGCTGATATATACTCCATTTCTTTTACCTTCAGAATCATCTGTAAGAGCGGAGGGAGAAAGAGAAAGTTTTAAAAAATAAAGCGACTTCTATTTAATTTTGCAAAGAAGCACAATTGATTTTATATAATTAATGTTGAAAAGAAGAATACAAATTGGTGCTAAAAATATTTACTTATACTCTTCTAGTTAGAGAAGGCTTAAGATTTTTTTCCTGTGGATGAAGTCCCTCTCTTCACATACACATTCTAATTTCAGCTGACCATTGGACATAATATAACTTCTTTATATTATGCAGTCCTTGGCCACTAGAATAATTATCTTTCAGTGGATGGGACTGTCACTGACTGTGAAAGGCAATAAGTCTTTAAATCCAACCATGACTCTTGGTCACTGAAGGTGGAACTGAAAAAACAAGATACTCTAGTATTCTCAGGGAGTGTTCGTTCAATGTTAAAGCATACCCAGTATAGATCTGTGGAGCCTCACTTTTCTGTCTTATAATATTTAATGTGTGTAGATGGTTCAGACAAGATCAGTATCTTAAAACAAATAGAAGAATTCTCATTCTTTGATGTTGCTGGCATTCTGATTAGATATGCTAAAGAGAAGAGTTGTGCTATATATTCTCTGACACACTTGCTGCTGGTAAATACCTCAAGTATATAAGTGATAGACTTAATGCTTATTTGGTATATATCTGAAGTATAATTCTAAGTAATCCATGGACATCCAGATTGTGACAGGTTTGTTATCTAGGATGGGAAGGGGGAATAAATTACTTGTGTTTGGTGGAATTTGGAACTGTCATTGGGCATAAAGCAGAAATCTGATCTTAGCACCATCTCATCTTGATGTTTTTTTCACAGAGAGAACCCCTCGTTTTATACCTTCAGTTAATATGGCTACCTATATAATAGATGAGTATGCTTTTGGGCATCTGCCAAAATAGGTTTAGTAACAGCAAAAAACCTAAGAACCCATTATAGAGTAAATTTCATGAAGGAAAGTGTTGAATGATTGGGAAAGTGAAGATGCCCATCACCCAATCAGGACATAGCCCAAAGAGGCAATAGCAATAGCAATAGCAGTAGACTTATATACCGCTTCATAGGCCTTTCAGGCCTCTCTAAGCGGTTTACAGAGAGTCAGCATATTGCCCCCAACAATCTGGGTCCTCATTTTACCCACCTCGGAAGGATGGAAGGCTGAGTCAACCCTGAGCCGGTGAGATTTGAACCGCTGACCTGCTGATCTAGCAGTAGCCTGCAGTGCTGCATTTAACCAATGCGCCACCTAGGCTCAATCAATTGATACAATGCATTAGTTGTCAGCCTTTGTCAAGCTCCATGTAGATGGCAAACCCATCTAGGCAGGATAAGAATGTAATAATAAAACTTGAAAGTTAGTCATCAGGCAGACTTATAATAAACTAAATAAGGGAAGATTTCTGGGTTGTATTGCTTCACCTCACACTTATTGAACTCTTCTTCCTTTCCAGTGATTCTCATAATCTCCCACAGTACTTACACTGGAGATCCCATTTGTAGGAATCTTAATAGTTCCAGGATTACTGGTTCTGGTGCCGTATGTCTGTCTTCTGTGCTACCAAAAGCGTGCCTATCAATTAATAGATTTTGGCAATAGCCAGGTTTCTTGAGATTATTATTGCCTTTGGGTTGATTTTGACTCCCAATGCAGGATACACTACACTCGTATTCTCCCAATATTGGGAAAGGCACATTTGAGCAATTTATAGTTTTTTTTTTCCTTATTGGGCCTATTTAATAAAAGAACAGTTCCAATCCTTTGCATCCACATAGTACTGTAAATCTTTTTAAATTACTTTCTTTAACATGAAACAGCAAAAAACCGCAAGGATATTTAAAACTGGCAACTTTAAGTAAGATAAAAACAAACACACAATGAAATATGGTTATCAGTAAAACAAAATAAATTTGAAACTAGAATGAAATGAGAATCTTTAATTTTAGAAATCCCAACATAATTACTTTACTTGTTTTGAGTTATACTCATTCAAATTGATTTTTATGACCACTGGCTTCAGCATATACTTCTTAAATTTAAAACAATGCTTTGAGATGCAGCTCATTTCACTCACACTATATTAAAAACAAAATATACAAATCCAAAACATAAATTAGGAAAGACTAAAGCAAAATTATTTCTGCAATGGGAAAGAAATACTGGATTAGTTTGGCTGCGACCCTAAAGTATGATCAATAACAACACAAATGTGCCTTCATAAGCCTGGGGCACCACACTCTATTCTTTTCTCACTTCCTTATAGCTGCACTAGAGAAGGTTAGAAGGACTATATATCCCCATCTAATAGCCATGTTGCAAAAATGGGGTGGAAGGAAATCAAATCCTGAATTATAACTTTTTTTCCCCTGCAATAGTCATAGTACCTCAAGTTCATACCGAAAGCCTTTTTTTAACTTAAAACTGGATTTATATGCATCACATTTCCTTTGGCCATTATAGAGGTGACAGCAACTGAGCCAAAACTTGCATATCTAAAGCAGATCACTTTAATTTTTTTAAAAAATCACTAAATTAAATAAAATTAAGTAAAATCTATTTGTTAAGGACATATTAAAAATCAACTACTTAACCTTGTTCTTCCTCTTCCAAATCATTGGACATGATATTGCAGAGGGTATCCAAAGCATAGCCGATTATCTCAGAATCTGAACTATGAATAAAAGGACAAACTCTCATTGAATAAACTGCATTTAACACTAACATTGCAAATAATATAATTATATAATCTCTGATGTCATTTCAAAGCTTATTGCAAAGCCTTGATTTGGAGTATATTTAATACTCGATAAGGAGTAAATTCTACTACATGTAGCCTTTGCATACTACAAAGGCACTGACAACTCTGCGCTATATAATATGGTCTAAAAAGAAAAATCACAATTCTGTGCCTGACTTATGAAGGCAGAGTGATAGTTTTGGCTATGTTGTAAGCGAATCAACTGTGGTCATTAATCACAATGTCATGTGACCATGACTTGTGACTTCCTGCCTGCCTGCTTCCCCACTCACTTTCCTTTTTGGAAGGTCGCTGTGCAGATTACAAATGAGGATTGTTACTGTGGGATGCTGTGACTATCATAAATACATGCTGGTTGCCAAGTGCCTGAATTACAATCAAGTGACCATGGTGCTGCTACAAAGGCTGTAACTTCAAGGCCAGTTGTAAGTTTCATTATTCATTATTCAAATTGTTGCTGAACAAAAGATAAATAAGCAAGAAACACCTGTCCTATGCATTCCACAATAATTTTACATGTAAATAATTTGTTAGTTACATTGATAGGTTCTGAAGCTTCTTATATATACTAAAGTAGAATACTCCATTATTGCAGAAAACACTGGACAGATAATGATCAATTTGATTCTCATGAGTATATTTCTTACATTACAATCATAATTCAATTTCATAATTCAAGATTTTATTATTGGAAGATCCTATTTGTATATTTTAAAATCATCTGGCAAATCTTACCGATCTGTTTGGAGAACGTTTATAAGATGAGACATAGCTTGAATTCCCACTTCCAAACGATATTTCTGTCAAAAACAGAGCAAGTATTTTTTTAAAAATGTTATCATGTTCTATCAAATGTACTTTAGATGCCACGTGCAAATGAAATTTTGTTAGAAATATATTTATATATATATATATATATATATATACCTTTGAAAGAGATTTAAGGGCACGTACAGCATCTCTGCGATCCTCAAGTAAGGTGGAAGATGCCACTCTATCACATAATTTTTGAATCTAAACAGAAATAAAATTATTCAAAAATTAAGATTTTTAGATGTTGAAATTCAAAGGCCTTTATAGCTCAGAAAAATTTACTCACATATTATCTCAGATTGAAATCAAAATTAAATATGGTATAGGTCATATATTACAGTTTTAAAAGAATATGAATTTATACAATTTTATAAAAATAGGAATTCTTCATTTGAAACTATGTGCTAGATGGATTCATACAGAAGTGCAAAACCACAGTACAGCATTGTGCAGTTTTAAAGCAATGTGCAGCCTTAATTAAAATTATTAAATAATTACTAAAATGATTATTAGATATTAGTTCTTCATTTTCAAGGAATAGTCTTGTATCTATTTAATAAATTTAGATTTCACTTTTTTAGAAGAATTCCAAGATGAGATATATAATCTATTTTCACAAACATGAGGTATATTGCTAAGAGAGTGACTATCCCAAAGTCACACAGTAAGCTTTCATAATAGAGGGTAAACCTGGGACTCACTGCTCTATATCACCTTAAGCACTATATCAGCAGTCCTTCAAAAATTTATTCATTTTAATTCAATTTTCAATTCAGAATAGAGCTTTAAGGAACCTTGGAGATCTTCTTGTCCAACCTCCTGCTCAAGCAGGAGATTCTATACCAGTAATGGCAAACCTTTTCGGCACTGAGTACCTAAACCTGCACGTGCGTGCATATGCGTGCGCAAGAACACCGGAAACTCAAAGACCAGCTGGCCATGGGGCGCATACCTGCTTTTTGGGCATTTTTCGGGCTGTTTTCTGGGCCATTTTCCAGGCTGTTTTTCGGGCCATTTCCACAGTTTTTTGGCCCAAAAGCATCCTCAAAACAGCCTGGAAAACGGCCTGGTTTTGGGGCGTTTTCCGGGCCACTTTCAAGACTTTTTCTGGTGCTCTGGCACCCATGTAGACCAGCTGTGTGCGCCAGAAACCAGAAGAGCATCTGGCAATGGCACGTGTGCCCACACGTGCCATAGGTTCATCATCATGGCCCTATACCATTTCAGACAAGTGGCTGTCTAGTCTCTTCTTAAAAAACCTCCAGTGATGAAGCACCCACAACTTCTGAAGGCAAGCTGTTCCACTGGTTAATTGTTCTCACTGTTAGGAAGTTTCTCCTTAATTCTGTGTTGCTTCTCTCCTTGATTAGTTTCCCTCCATTGTAATGTATTTACTGCAAAGTTCTCTGTGCTGGCATTTAAAAGGATTTGCCAGTTTATGATGACAGCCATACTAAATCTATAAAACAGATCAGAAGAATTATTTATCAATGGGTTCTTTTTCTTCTCATGCACATGTTAAGTCTTACACTAGATCCTAAGCTTTATTACTTCATTTTTAAAAAAGAATCATAATCAACACATTTAAAAAAAAGCAAGCAAATATTTTTTTAAAATTTCTAAATCATTCTAAGAAAATACATTCATAATAAGCATATGTTTGCTTCTTGCAGGTAAAAACAACTGGGCATTACAGTGAAAGTTTACCAGACAAACAAGAATTAAATAATCTATCTTCACTCATCTTCTCTTCTCAGACTTGAAACTTACCCACATTTTTCTCCAGGAAAAATGGGTTTAATGCCATTTAAAGCTTAATTGTTGTGAAATGTAAACATTATTAACTACAACTGCTTTTTGAATAGTACTTGTCAGTACTTTCCTTGTCCCTGTTACCTATGAACCATCTAGTCCAGGTAGAATTTGCCCTTCTAATATGGAGGGAAAGCCTATGGTTCCCATACACTGAAAAAAATTCCCTTGTCAAAAAGAGTTCCCTCACTCAGGAACAGCTTCCCCCATAAGTTTTTATCACCTCAACATTTAGAAAGGTAGAACTATTCTTTTGCAGAAACATTGGTGAAAAAACTCAAGTCAACAAAATATGCTCAGAATATAAGCAGAATGTTGTTTCTGCCTTAGATGAAGCAATATTATCAAAGGTCACAGCATATTATCTTCTACTCAACAATCATACTGAATTTATTGTTCAGTAATCCTGTGTGGGACTCAAAAATGGTGGATCAACTGAGAGAAATGTTTCAAGCTTATTTATTTTTTAATTAAGTTTAAAATCAAGTTATAAAAAGAAAAAAATAAGTAACAAAAACAAAAAGCTATGCGCTATTCTATTATCTCTTTGTAACTTACTCTAAAAACGTTCTCGTATTCCTTTATACATATGCACTAAAATTTAGTTAAAAGTCATGTTACATCAGTGGTGAGTTACGACCAGTATGCCCAGGTACGGGCGTACCGGTGCCTGCTGGAGCACCAGATACTGTTCTGGTATGGAGCTCTGGAGGGCCCACCCACCCGCCCTCCTTAGCGGTATTTGAGGTTTTCGGAGCTTCCGTACATGGAGCGTACGGCGCCTGTGCGACACTCCGCTGAGCAGCTGGAGCGTCATGGGCGGTAAGTATGTATGCATGTTGTGCACGTTCATGTAGTGGACGCCCGGCCCCGTTGCACCGGGATGGGGAACCTACCACATGTTCTCTAGTAGTGTTGCAGCTTTTTTAATAATTACAGAGGATTAGAGAGTATAGTGAACAGCTGTGTTGTCTAAGAGGCTTTAATCAATTCTTCAGTGCAGAATATTTTAGAAAGATGTGAATGTAGATATTAAAATATAAGAGAATTGCATTAAAAGGCAGGATGTAGGGAAAAAAATAAAATCCATCTTTTAAGAAATTCTCTGATTTGCTTATTTATTTTACTACTTGTTAAGTGCACTCTTCATCTGCACACCAAATCACAATACTCATACTTTTTTCTGAACTGTAATATAATTTCAGGGGATTGTTTATTTATAGTACCTTGTTTTTCCTAATCCGAAGGTAGAGTAAAATAGATTTATGAAGTGCATTGGAAGATTTTAGAATTACAAAATCTAATATGTTTTAAAAATTAGAATCCAGGGGTTCTATTCAATAAACACGCCTGAGATGAAACTTAATGGTACTTCCTGGAACAATAGGCTACCTATTGAAAGTATAACCAACTATCTATCCAAATTTCTATTTAATTTGTTGTATTAGGGAATGTAAGGTAGGGTGTGAATGCTACTGCTGTTAAAATAATGGAAAATCAAAAATTACTGTTGAGGTTTTTTTGCAAATAATCCAAATCCAATTACCAATAGAACCCAGTATCTTGCTATCACACCAAATCACAATGATCATACTTTTTTCTGAACACAAAACATGACATATTATTGAAGACACTATACAAACAAGGTACAGCAACTGTGGGGAAAATATGGTAAGTAATTTGTTAATGCTCGCCTCTAAGTTAATTCAATTCCCACAACATATAACATATGTATTATTTTAGCAGAATACAGATGTGATTTGCTTTACATACCTTATTCCAGGATATATTTTTAAATCTTTATTTTATTTTTATTTTTCCAGCTTAGTATAGCCCTAATATATGTTGGTAGTTCTGCATCAGGTACTAACTAAGGTTGACTTTGCTGAGATTTCTTTGTAGCCAAGTTTGGCTAGGTGCTACCATTTAGCTGAACAAAAAGATATAACATGTTTAAATACATGTTTCAAGTAATTTTTTCAGGTCTTGTGTGTTCTTATTGCCAATATCTATAAATTTAAAAACTTTTGCGCAAAAATGTATACTGTACTATATGTTTTTAACAAACTCAGTAAATAAATGATTTTATATTCATAATTTATCAATATGGGGACACAAATGAAAATAAAATTATTTCTTAGGAACAACTAATAATAATAGAAGTGCTCTTTTCTTCGGCTGATTGCTGAAATGACATTAGATTTTTTAAAAAGACATAGCAGACTCACAGGCATTTATATTTTATAAGGGGGTGACTGCAGCACTGATCCTCAGCTTACAGAAGCTAAGGTGGCAAATTAAGGAAAATAGATGGAAATGGCTGAAATTGAGCTCATCCGCTCATTGTTTTTCAAAGATATACTTACTGTACTAAATACAATATTTACCAGGCTTTATCACCCCAGTGTTTCATTGTGATATATTTTGCTTACATGGACACAACCTCTTTTACGTATTACTATAAAGAAACAGGTACAACACAAATGGATTACTTCGAAGATATATCCACCCTCAAAGCTTCTGTCAAAGCTCTGCAAAAACATTGAAATCGCCACGCAGTTAACGTGGGTCTGTGAAGCAGGGCTTTTGCCGGGAAGAGGGTCCTACGACTCACCATGCAGAGAAAAGAGTCCTAAACCGGACTTTCTTTGCCAGACTGTCCAACTTACCGTATCAGCACCGGACGGCTGAGGTCCAGGGCTCTGACCGCCCATGACGCCCCGTAAGAAGTTCATCTTGTTACCGTGGTCGCTCTCCCACAGATCCTTAGGCCGCGACACCCCACTACGTCCCCGTCAACAACCGTCAGCATTAACTCCAATGCGCTTGCGCCAAGACGTGGCACCACGGTAGTCACCATAGAGATAGAAACTAGCAGTTGATAGACGGAACTTCCGTTTTCAGTAGATCTTTCTAATCTTCTCCCAGTGGATTGTTGTATGCGGTGTAAAGCATCTGAGTTTTAGTCAAATTCCGAACGCGCAACCCTCTAAAAAGCAGAACACTAGGCTTTTACGTTGTTTTTCATCGTTTTAGATATTCAGTACTTAAAATGCAATCAAATCAATGGAAAGCAGGGCGGTTTTGCCACTAAATTCTGAATTCCATATTTGGTTACGAAGGAAAGCATTGGAACAAGATGAATGAAGATTGAACTTTTCTATAATTCAAGGGATATTTTTAATAACGATCTGGCAAACAGAAATTCAAACTAGCCCCACATCATGTCTCAATATGTTATTAACACTATTCTTAAATTGTTGCCCTAAAACATTGAGGTGACACGCCATGTGCAAAACGGGAGACAAATGGTTTTAAAAGTTAAAAACTAAAATTTTGAAGTTCAGTCTCTGAACTAATGATATCTTGAATTCTCCATTAATTTTGGTGGGCAATTCTCAGGAAGGGAAAATGTCTTTCATGCGAAGAGATGAAATACTATAAATATTAATGTCCAAGCAAAAAAGACCAAAAAAAACCCCTCTAAATGATGTGAAACAATTCAAGAATGATGAAGCAATAAGAGATACTTATAACTGAAACAACACTAAAATATTTTTATTTTTTATTTTTAGCAGAGTTGGAAGGGACCTTGGAGGTCTTCTAGTCCAACCCCCTGCCTAGGCAGGAAACCCTATACCGTGTAACCTATATAAATAAGGTTAGTTTATCCAGTATGAATATGCAGATCAATTATGTCATAGTGTTGATTATATTGGTAGTTAATTTTAGATAGGTTGTGTGAGGAAACAAGAATATGGATCTGAAAATTAATGTATTAAAAATCAAGGTAGTTGTATTTGACAGGAACATGAACAGTTTCAATTTACACAGAAATAATGAAAAATTATCAAGTAAATTAACTTGTATTCCTCAATAAAAATGTTTACTAAAGAAATACCTAGATATGTCAATCTGATAAAAGGGAGTGGATATTATGTAATTTGTTACAGGGAATGAACATTGAAATAAGGGAAAATAGAACACAGTTATAGGGCTGGAAGGGAGATCCAACCCCCTGATCAAGGCAGACTTCCTAACATCCCTGTCACTTAGTTATCCAGTCTATATTTGAAAAGCTCCAGTGATGGAGCACCTACAATTCTGGAAGGTAAGCTATTCCACAGATAAATTGTTCTGTCAGAAAATGTATCCTAGGTTGGATCTCTCTTTAAGAAGCTTGCACACATTACTTCTCATCCTACATCATGTGCCTTGGAGAATACATCAGTTCCATCTTCCCTGTGAAAGCCTCTCAAATACTGGAAAACTGTATAAGAAGTGCTTCTGTTTATTGTTATTTGTAATTAAAAGTTGAATAAAACAGCAGAAACATTAAACTAAAATGAAGTAGAAATAGGAAATTACGAGGTAAAGCAAATGTTCTTTTAATTATACCCAATTTGGTGGGGTCAACACAAAAGAGCCAACACAAAACATTCACAAGCTATTCGTCACTATACTACTTTTTTCATTGCTATAACTATACCTTGTGAGTTTTACTACTACTACTCCTGTCCCACTACTCTTCGAATATGTTAGAGAAAATTATTACTTTCAGGCTTCTTTACTCCCACCCCTCCCCATATCACACCAGCTGTTTCTCAGCACCGCTTTTCTAGATAAAGTTACAGTGCTAGCTAGGGAAAGGGTTTAAAAAGGACAGCAGCAGTACAGATGCTGGCCATTTTCTAGTCAGCTCTTCTCTTGCAGGCAGAATGGAAAAGCGCAAAGTAAGTGAATTGTTTATCCTCAATAAGGAAATATCTAGATAAGTTAATTTGATAGAACAGAGTGAGTACTATGTAGTTTGTTGCTAGGAATGAATGTTAAAACAAAGGGAAATGGGAGTGAATAAGAATCTTCTGTATAGCAGTATATTTTTATTTGTAATTGAAAGTTGAATATATCAGAAACACTACATTAAAATGAAATAGAAATAAGTTAATTTGGAAATGTGTCTGGTAAAGCAATAAAATTATGGGTTCAGAGAAAGGAGAAAACTAAATGATTGGCTAAAGGTGAGAATTTTAAGGAACAAAAGATGGTGTATAAAGCTATAAATGATATAAGCAAAGAGTTGCAAAAAAAGTGGTAGGGAAAGGGAGAAAATGTTATTTTAAAGCAAGTACAATTGAATAGAATAGCTGCCTTTACAGTGTAGAAAACAAAAAAAATATTTTAAAACTGGAACAGATAAATACAATTTTAGGTGACCTCTGTAATTGGTGACTGCTAGTGAGACAAAGGTTGCATCTTGAGATGTCCTTTAAAAGTGGCAAATGGGACATTTTTGTGCCACAGCTAGTGGATGTTATTATCTGTGTCTTGGACTAGTGCACACAGAAAGCATGGCAGTTACACTTGAGAAACTTTATTAGTGTGCTTATTAGGGTGCAAATGTTGATATACAGAAAGGTCTAGTTATTTAGAGGTAAAGAAAATAAATGGAGTTATTTTCCTCATAATTATGCCATTTCTACAATCTGCTAGCCAGATTTTGGAAGCAGAAATGGTGAAAGAAAATTTAAAACAGTTTATAGGTTGAGTACCAAATAGTTCCACAGAAGTCAATAAGTCCCATGGTAAGCAGCAGGAGAAACTTGAATGAACAGTTAGGGAGCAGGGAGCAAAGAGGCAAGTCTTGAGCAGTTTGGATATAACCTGATAAAGCCATATAATGCCACTTCATAAAGTGTTATGCCATCTCCAGCACTCACCTTTCTTTAGCTAAAATAGGATTTTGGACTTGGCACTCTCCCAAGGTCATATTCTGAATCAGCAACTACTAGCAATTAGTAATTGTCTGCACTGAGAGACAGCTGGCAGCCTGTTGCTTTCTGAACTGCAGGTGGAGAGCACCTGATTCTCCTTTTTAGCCTCACAATCAGAGAAATTAAAAGAGTCAATAACAGTTGGATATGGAGCCTTTGATGTTCAGTAAAATTGTGGTAAAGCTGCAAAAATCTAATGGATGGAAGTAAGCAAGGAAGAGGCATATCAAGAGAAAAAGAAGTGAAAGGGAGACAAATCTCATTCTCCCTGTTGCTTTTACTTATTTTTTCCCCGCAGGTGAATGCTGAAGGATTTGGGTTGGAAAGTGGAAATATTCCTAATAATCCACACTCACTCCTACAAAGATGTTTCACAAAATTATACCTCAAAAAGCATGTTTCTCCCTCACCCTGTTATATCCCCATCACTCCAATGCTTGTTGGGAGCCCTTAACACTTGTTTCACTTCAGCTTCAGTGAAATAGACTAAGGGCAATACGCAGAGTACGATTATGCAATGTCTTTCTTTGCATAGAACTTGGGTGGCTTTCTCTCTCCTTGATGGGTCCAATTCAATGAACAGATGTCTATGGTAGTCCCCTGAATCAAATGTTTCCCTTCTAGGTGGGTGAGTCACTCCATCCCGTTTTTCCCTCATAACTCCTCTGGTACACCTGTAAACTCAGCCATGCCATAAAGTTAAAGTCACTCATAATCTGATCTATTTTAGGGAATAGTGTACTTTAAAAAATAATTATGGACATACTGGAAGAATATTTTGAAGTAGGTTGCTACAAAAATAGCAGGTAATAGCAATTTCTTTTAAAATAAATTATTTCTGGACTGCTGTGGTTTATTCTGAAATGACCCTGAGTATAATCGGATTTATAAAATTGCACTATTGTATGAGTTTCACTTCTAAAATGCTGTAATCTCTGTTTTTGTATGTATAAAATATTCAATTTTGAGGGATATTTTCCTCAGGCATTTGGATAATAAACAGAATGAGTAAGGCTACAGGATTTCAGGATATGATCATTTCAAAGCACTACAAAGATAGAGGTCTTTAAATGGATTAGAATTACAGTTTCAAGAATAATTCCATTTTGCCTGCCCAGATAGGAAAAAAATCCTGATCAGAACCGGAAATGAGGTTTGTGCAGGGTTTTTTTTAATGTCTCTCGGAAGAAGGGAATCACAGAAACCGTTCTCAAAGGACGTTAATAGCACGCAGGCTCCTGATTGTTTGCAGCTGAAACAGAAATTCTTGCCTCTGGAAAACAGCGGAGGAAGGAATTCAAATATAGATAACATAAGCAGCGCGGGAGAGAACCAGAATTTCCGGTCAAACTTAAAACCTGCTATTATCCCGTTAATTTAAAACTAGCATCTTTTTTGCTGTCGCTCTAGCGGCCCCTGGTGGTAATCGCGACCCCGCCCACATCTGGCCACTTGTGAAGGCTGCGCGCGCCGCGCGCTCGTCCCTCCCCGCCGAGGGCGCGCTAGAGACATCCGGTTCCGCCCCGTATCACTGTGAAGGAGGGACGCGCGGCATCAGTCGCTCCTCCCTGTGCCTTTGCCTGGGAGCGAACCGGACCCTGAGCCCGAAGAGAGTGTTGTAGGTGGGTAACGGAGTAAGATAGGATGAGAAGGCCTTCCCCGGGAAGAGGTGACTTCTTTTCCTTTGGGAGTATCGGGATGTTATCTCTACAAATCAGAGCAGGTTCTCTTGCTGGGGCGCTTTTCATTAAGGAAAAACAGGGATGTTGGGGGGATGGGGGGGAGAGTGGGGGAGCTGCTGTCAATAGCACGCAGGCTATTGCGTGCTATTGGTGTAAGGAATTTAGGAAAAGGTTAATCTTACTCTTTCCTAAAAAAAAAAAAAAAACCACAAAGGAGAAAACAGAAATTCAAACCTCCCTTAAACAGTTTCTAGCATATCTGGAGCTGGCCTTTGAAAGCCATCAGAGTATGTTGCCTACAGAATACATACAAGCATACTCAGATAGCTTAAAGACCCTTTATTAAATTTTATAATGCAAGTCTTCTAATCAAGGAGAACAGCCATATAAGGTAAATCAGTATTGGGT
The DNA here is from genome assembly GCF_009769535.1 of Thamnophis elegans. NCBI lineage: Eukaryota > Metazoa > Chordata > Lepidosauria > Squamata > Natricidae > Thamnophis > Thamnophis elegans. Next base: position 90,248,511 of record NC_045558.1, on the reverse strand, counting down.
AATACTGTGGATTTATTATTGGTGGGTAGCTGCTGACCACTGTACTATGCAAACTCATTTCACCAGGGGAACAGATATTGTGCACTTATATACCTGGTTACACAGCTAGGAGTTGCTTCCTAAGTATGTTACCATATATGCTGAAACACACATTGCTTGAATACTTTTTCTTTCCTCTATAAATATAATAATTTAGTGAGCAATAGAACTAATCCTAATAAGATGACATTATGAAGATTCAGAAAGAGTTGACTTTGAATGAAATTTTGTTAAGAGTGATTGTAACCACAGTGCTCTTTAAAAGTCTCCTAATGGTTCTTGTTTTTATTACACTGAGATGGAAATAGATACAACTACAGTACTACAAACCCTTAGCAGGCAAGTAACAGAATTGGACAAACCTATTTTGCATGCATGCTTGGTTTTCCAGCAGCCATGGCAAAAGGAAAGAAGAAGAAAAAAGGTAAATTAACACGTTTGCCACACAACCACTGTAACTGAAAAAACATGAACATTAATAAAACATTTCTCATTTCTCTTTATAGACCTAGCTCCATATTGGCAATGAAAGCATTTTATGAGGTGTTCTTTTGCTCCTCAACTTCGTCTCTTTAAAATTTGAAATTGTTAAGATATATATGGAGAAAGGAGAATCATCCTTAGTAGCATGATCTATAATATGTGTAAGAAAATGAACTATCACTCCTTATCTTTTGTCATAGTGTTTCTATAATACAGCAAAGTTCTCCAATATTTAATCTCCCTTGCCTGCACTGCAAAGACAGAAATTCTGTGGAATAGGAGTATCATGGTGTATTCTGTGGAGTAATGCTACATGACAACACTTTTTTTGTATCTGTATAGTTCTGGGACAAGGATTGTCTTTCTACTGCATCTACTGTAGGGTCAGTATTGTAGAGAGCTAACAAGAAATAGCAATATTGAAAGGATCATAATTTTGTCTGGTACTTGCAATGCATATAAAGTAAGTTATAGAATTTACCAATAAAGTTTTCCTGGATATGAAGTTCAAACAACATTCACCACAGTCCCTTTCTGGCTGCTATATCCTTTAGGGGAGAGAAGAGTTTAATTTGCACAATTAAGCAAAGATTGATAGATAGATAGATGGATGGGAGACCAACAGACAGACAGTTTTTCTGCAACAAGACATTTTACAGGTAAATGATCAATGTTCTTTGCTATTAATGGATATAGGGAGTGATATAGGCTTATGGTTTGAGATTCTTTTGGCTATGGTCTGAACTTGCAAGGAACAGTTCTAGCAATATGTGACACAGCATTAATGTTTGCAAACTAATGGATAGCTGTTTGCTAAATCTTTTCCAGATTTTGATGAGCTAATTGAACTGATACAGTGTTCAATTGAATAAGTGTACTGTTTTAAGACTGATAGAATCAAGCAATAACATCCTTATGTACCGCACAGATATTACAATGTGAGATTCTCCAGTGAAAATGATTTCTCTCAGATGGTTTTTTTGACCACTTCCACATTCTAATTGGCATAGTTTTAGGCAATTATTTCCACAGGATTCTGGGACTCATGGGACAAGAGTTTCTGATTTTCCTTTGTTTTAAGGAAATCAGTGTTATCACATGCAGGGCATTTCAGAAAATTTTAGTGGCTTTTACTACCGTTGAGACAAATCTCTATTTACAAAGTTTCTTTCTTGGGGATTTTTTCTGCAAGTAGTATTTGATATGCTGGTTCTGCTTACATAGCAACAGTTGGGTGCAACATTTAGTTACTTCATAAAGATCATGAGTGCAGTAATTTTCACTTCTGTAAGCTGATAGTCTTTGAGGGCTAGAAAGTGTGCCATCACGTTAAAATGGCTTCCACTTAAGAGTTTAAAGCAAATTAATCTAATCTAATCTGGCCTTGTTCATAATTGATTACTCTTAAATCTGCCCTTTATATATCTCTTACAATCCCTATCTCATTTTGAGAGTGATACATCTCTAGTAATCCAGGAATGAACCTTAATAATAGATAAAGAAGGGTTCAATATTATTGTCTATTACAAGCCTTGAAATATATCTGGATAAGTTCAATTTGAAGTATATGCATCCCTTTCTTACGGTGTTTGTGTATGTAGCTCCTTTCTTCTTGTTTTGATTGCAACTGCATGGGACTATGATACAGCCTTCTTCCATTTACTTTCTAATTGCAGCTAAATCTAATAGAAAATAGAAAACATGCAAATTCCCATGTGCAGTTCCATTTTCAGAGCTATTTTTAGTAGTTATTTTTAAATGTTTCATTTTGCATTTCTTAATTTTTTTTTTCAAAAACTAAGATTTTCCTTATAATTATAAAACTGAGATAATAAAACATGCCTATTCTTTCCTACCAAGATTCTTAAAAACAGTAAATTTAGACTAAAGAATTGAACATTATTATATAATCTATAAATTCATTGCAAGTAGAAACTTAGTTTTGAAAGTGAGTAAGAAATTTGGATGAGTGGAGTAAGCTATTGACTGTATATTGATTCATGAGTTTGAAAAACAATCAGAAATCTATTGGGAATCATTGTTCTTACAAAACACTGGACTTCAGTAACTAATAAATTCAAACAAATATAAATAATTGACTATTACATAGGAATTTAGTCAACATTGTACTAAGAATATTTAATCAGAATGAGAAATTATTTTTTTTATTTCCAGTGATGAAATCAAATGTTTTCTGTTGCTGGTATTATTTGTTGCTGTTAGGTTATTGGGGGATGGGGGAAGGATTGATTTATGAGGTTCTGGATTTTGTTCCCAATGTCCATTTTCAGTTACACTGTTCGGAATTATCGAAGTATCCAAATATTTAAAGATAATGAAGTTTTGTAGATATTGCTCAAGAGGCATCCAGACAATTGTAATGAAATACTTTTCTGCCTCTTGGGAAAATGTAAGTCAAAAATACTCAGAGCGGTCTCTATTTCCTTTGGTATGATATATAGTGGTCAAAACAAATAACAATGTGACCCATTACAAATCAGACATGTACAATATCTTCTGAGAGCTCTGCGTATAGTAATTAGACACATTTTTTAACCTGCATATGCATTTCAGTCTGTAATTCTACACTACTGCAGTAAGTTTAAAATAATTTTGTAAGCATTTCTGACACTTTAAAGCTTCCTCAAATTTAAATTTCCTGAATTACAAAAATAATTTTAAATATTTTTAGCACAAACTGCTAAGCTTTATGCAAAACTTGACAACTTTTAGAAGTGTTACAGCGAAGTTTGTCTGAACTTTCATGAACTACAATAAATCAATTGCAATTTACTATATTTCTTAAACATTGCAAATTTTTTACAATAGTATAGTATAGTATGCTATAGTAGAGCATTAACGGAAAGAATCAGTTTCTCTTCTAGATTCTTAATATTTTTGTATTACAATAATACAAAATGTTAACATCTGTTCAAATGTATAGAATCTTGTGTGACTCCATTGTGAAGATTATTTGATTCTGCTTCTTAATTTTATTCTGTTGAAAAGGTGTTAAATGTTTAACATTCTATTCAAATGGGATTGTAATAGATATTTACCAGAAGATATGTTTAAGAATCCTGAATCTTTAAATTCCGTGTAAAAAACAGAAATTACCAAATTGTCAGTTAAAATAAATTTGAAATATTTGTTGCAAGGGCCATATTTGCAGAGACAAGGAAATGCTTGACTACAATATTATGTTCCTATAAACTTCAAAGTAATCTTATTAACTAAATCATAAATGTTTAAAAAATTTGAACTGTAGATTACTGGCAGTTCGTATTCTACAACCACAATGGAGCCAAAATTTCTGTTGCTAAGCAAGATAGTTGTTAAGTGATTTTTGCCCCATTTTATGGCCTTTCTTTCCAGTTGTTCACTGCAGTTAAGTTAGTAATACAGTTGTTAAGTGAATGTGACTTTCCCATTGATTTCTCTTATTAGAAAGTCACAAAAGATAATCGTGTGACCCCAGGACACTACAATTGTTATAAATATGAGCCAATTGCCCTGTGTTTTAATTTTGATCACATGACCATGGGGATGCTTCATAGGCTGGAAAAACGATCAGAAGTTGCTTTTTTCAGTGCTCTTGTAACGTTGAACGACCATTAAACAAATGGTTGTAAGTCTAGACTACCTGAATACAAATTTTGGATAATTAATCTGTAAATGTTTATTGAAAAATTCCATAATGCTCAATGGAGACTTTATCCTTTGCCCTCTTAAGCTTCAAGTAACTTATGTTATAGTTAGGTATTGGACTAGGACTGGAGAGATACAACCAATTAGAATAGAGCTGGAAAGGATCTTGGAAGTCTTCCAGGGCAACCTGGAAAAAGATGATTAGAGAGCTGGAAGCTAAAACATATGATAAACTGTTGCAAAACTAGGCTTGTCTAGTCTAATGAACAGAATTCAATTTCAATTCAAAATGGTTCAAAGGAGCCTTTGAGATCTTCCTGTCCAACCCCTTGCTATACCATTTCAGGCAAGTGGCTCTCCAGTCTTTTCTTAAAAATCTCCAGTGATGAAGTACTACAACTTCACCTGTTCCACTGGTTATTGTCCTCACTGATAGGAAGTTTCTACTTAACTCCATATTGCTTCTCTCCTTGATTAGTTTCCACCCATTGTTTCTTGTCTCACTTTTTGGTGCTTTTGAAAATAAGTTGACCCTTTCTTCTTTGTGGCAGCCCCTCAAATACTGGAACACTGCTATCATGTTATCCCTAGTCATTCTTTTCTTTGACTAGTCATATCCAATTCCTGCAACCGTTCTTCATATGTTTTTGCCTGCAGGCCTTTAATCATCTTAGTTGCTCTTTTTTGCATTTTCCAAAGTCTCAACATCTTTTTTGTAATGTGGTGACCAAAACTGAACAGGTGTAGACTTACTAAGTTTTTATAAAGTGGTACTAATACTTGATGCGATTTTGATCTTATGTCTGTTTATGCAACCAAGGATTTTATTAGGTTTTTTTGGCAGTGGCTGCACACTGCTGGCTCATGTTTAAGTGATCATCCACTAGGACTCCAAGATCCCTCTCACAATTACTATTTTTGAGCCAGGTGCCGCCTAATCTGTACTTGTACTTTCTTTTTTCCACATTAAATTTCATTTTGGATAAGGTTTCTTGTTTAAATCTGTCAAGATCTTTCTGGATCCTGAACTTGTCTTCTGGAGTATTGGTTATTCCTGGCAACTTATCATCTGCAAATTTTATGAGTTCCTTTTCTATTCCCTCATCTAAGTCTGATTCAAATCCAGATTCAAAATCTACTCTTGTCTGTAAAAAGTCACTGGGTAACTTCAGTCTATATTTTTCAACCTAGTCTACAAGAGTATTGCAGTATAGGCTGCCTTCAACTGTTGGGAGAAAGGTAAGTGTAAATTTAATAAATAAAATTCAAAGCGGTTTGCATGGGATTGGATTATTAGATGTACTGACTGGTCACTAAGGTCTTCATGCTGCAGCCTGAAAGAAAATATTTCTCTTTTTAGTTTGAAAGCTTTTTAAATATTTTCAAAATTATATTACATTTAAAACTAATTATTTTGAAGCATATGTTTCTTATATGGATATTCTTCCTCTATTGCAGCCTTTGACGTTTACCAAAGAAATGGTGATGGAGAAGCCAAGTCCACTGCTTGTAGGGCAAGAGTTTGTGAGACAGTACTATACCCTGCTAAATAAAGCACCAGATTTCTTACACAGGTACTTTCTTTTAAATGTTCTGTGTCTTATGTAATCAAAATCAACTAAGCAGGCTGGATCGATTTATTCATATAGTATATCATTGCCTTTAAAATCAATTCAACATGACTTTATGTTTCCTAAGAAATGTTTTGTTATGATCATTGGATATTTACTGAAAAATGGCCAAAGATCTTTTAAATTAATATTTTTATGTACCGTATTTATCGGCGTATAACACGCAGTTTTAAAACTAAAATTGCAAGCTTAAACCCTGCCTGCGTGTTATATGCCGATACTGCGTGTTATACGCCGGGTCCACTGTTCCCTCTAAGGTGCGCGGCCGCGCGGCCGCGCACATGGCAAGAAACCCCCGCGCAGAGGTTTCTAACTCCCGCGCAGAGGTTTCTTTCAAAGCAAACGTGGGGAAGTCCTTTGCAGGCAGCTAGAACTGGCTGCCTGCAAAGGACCTCCCCAAACTTGTTTCAGCGGCAGCTCTCAGCCTGGCGGCAGCGTCACACAGACTGTGGAAGGAGGGGGAGGAGGAGGGAACCAAAGAGAGCTTTTACCGAGTCTGCGCCCCACAGCCAGGACCGTCCTGGCGCCTCCAGCCGCGTTTCTTCCTGCAAAGCCCTTCGGGCAACCCGAGAGTTCCGCTTGACGCCAGAAGGGCTTTGCAGGAAGAAACGCGGCGTTTCTTCCTGCAAAGCCCTTCTGGCGCCAAAAGGAACTCTCGGGTTGCCCGAAGGGCTTTGCGGGGAAGAAACGCGGCTTGAGGCGCAAGGACGGTCCTGGCTGTGGGGCGCAGACTCGGTAAAAGCCTCTCTTTGGTTCCCTCCTCCTCCCCCTCCTCCTCCCCCTCCTCCTCCTCCTCCTTCTTTCTGGAGCCCCTTCCTCAAAGATTTGGTACCAAAGCAATGGCGGTGAGGAAGTTGTGTCTTTTGGATTTTGCACTGTTGTCTTTTCAATGGTTCTCAGACTGGTTGAACCTTTAGCAGCTGGGGTGATATTCTTTACTGTTAAGGTTACAATTGGATGTGTTGGACAAATCTTAAAAGATGAAACTTTTATTAAAACGTTTGACTTAACTAAAAACGTCTTCCTTTTTCTTCTTCTTCTTAAATATGATTTATTTATTTATTTTTACTTCAGAAGTTTGATGACCGTTGTACAAACTAATCCAACCTAAATGTAGAGGAGGAGAAGAAGGGGGGGGATTTAAAAAGAGCAGAGGAAAAAGAAAAGAAAGCATGAAGAAAACATAAAGAAAGGGATGGGAGGGAGGGAAGGAAGGAAGGCACTTTATGTTGAGGAGTTAATGTTATAATTCATGTTCTAATGTTATAAATTTTAATCCAACATTAAGTTCCGAGCTTCCAAGTCATTTATTTTTAATGAAAAAAATTTTTACTCAAATTTTTGTGTTAAAATGGGGGATGCGTGTTATACGCCGGTGCGTGTTATACGCCGATAAATACGGTAACTAAATTTGACTAAATGTTATCTGTTCCAAATTTTTGTTTACAGTATTAAGAAAAAAACCCTACAATAAATTATACAAATGTATATATTATCTAAATTTTTAACTCTTAAATTTGCATCAAGTTTATATTCAGTAGTATTCTTTGGAACGAATAAAATAATAAGAAACTTGTCATCAAATTATAGAAAGTGGAATTATATGGGAGAGATAATGTTCTGTTGTGCAGTTTTAACTTTTAAAGGAGTTCACAAAAATAATAAAATAATTTATGTGCCCTGAATTGTTTACAGCTGTGCAGCTTGAAAATTTAATACATTTTAAATATATGTATGAAAAAAAACATTCAAAGTGAATGCCATATCATAAAAGTGCCATAAATTGTTGCACATTGAAATAGCACGTAAAAAGCTTGATAAACCTAAAATGCATGTTTTGTATTGATAGAAAAGTCCCTGGAAAACTTTTTCATGGAAGTAAATGCACAAGACAGGGACATGTCATCTCCTAAATGTCAACTATTATTAGTTATGAGTACTAGAATTTAACATGTCATTTAACATATCAGCAATCACAATATACATAATTGTATAGAATGCAGTCAAATTTGTGTTGAAGAGCATGGTCAATCATTCAGTTTTCATTAATGATAATTCGGGGGTCATTTAACATATCAGCAATCACAATATACATAATTGTATAGAATGCAATCAAATTTGTGTTGAAGAGCATGGTCAATCATTCAGTTTTTGTTAATGATAATTCGGGGGTATCTACCTAATTTGAAATAGGTATATAACAAGGTATTCGTAGATCATACATTTGTAAATTTGTATTTGTAAGTTGCATCTCATAGGGAGGACACTATCCATTTCTGACACAGGAAATTCAGCAGCAAATTTTATTTATTTGTACCCTGCCTTTATTATTTTCACCAATAAACATAACTAGCAATCTGTGAGGTGTGTTGGGCAGAGGGAGAATGACTGACCCAAGGCCACCCAGCTGGTTTCATGATAAGATGGGATTTGAACTCAGTTTACTAATTTCTAGCCTGGTGCCTTAACCAATAGACCAAACTGGTTCTCAAATGCCAAAATGCCAAAAACTCTACAGTTTTCAAAGATTCACATAATAAGAATAAAATCAAGGTTTAATTCAGAAAAATCTTATAGAAAAAGAAACAAAATAGTACAACAAAAATTATATTTAAATTTAAATAAAATTTAAATAAATATTATTGAAGAATATTTTTAAAAATAAATATTTAATAAAGAGTAAAAAAAATTGTGCCAAAGCTATTTAACTAACAAGCATTTCAAGGTACTTATAAAACCACATCCCTAATCTGAGAGAGGGCAGGCTGCCTAGAAACTGACCAGCACCTCTGCTGCTATTGTCTTGCCTCTTCCCAGCCAAAGCAGGAACCCTTGACTATAAAAGCTATGCTAAGAGAAAGCCCAGGTTTGTATCAAAGTATGTATCAAAGAAGGAAGGAAATGAGTTTGTGCATGAAATAAAGTAGTGTGATTCAGCTAGAAAGAAATACTTTTCTCCAGTAGTAAAACTCACAAGGAGTTTTAGTTGGAAGAGCAGTAGGAAGATGTGTAGTAGCAGTGAAGAAGTATGGAATAGTGGTACTAGTGAGTACTAGTCTGTGAAGGCTTGCCTGCATGTTGCATTTAGGAAACTATTTTGTTCTTTTTGTTATCTTGTGTTTTGGAGCCCACTCCAGAAGTGCGCATGCCCAAGATGGTGTCCTGTCGTGTTTGAGGAGAGCTTCGGGAGATGATTGTTCTTCTCAGGGCTTGCAGGGGGTACCCTATCCCATCGTCACTTCCAGGTCCAGCTATGAGAACTTCCTGGGTCCTTGAGGATACCCTTGAGTTGCGATTCCCTGCCTTGTAGCCAGAGTGAAATGGGGCGGTTGGCGGTGAAAGGAGAATGGAGAGCTTTGGCGGCGGCTGGTGTGGGTGTGCACAGCAGCGGGACACCTGGCCTGGGGTCTCTGCAGCCAGCGCGGGGGTGGTTGGCGGCGGTACGCCGGCCTGGGGTCTCTGCAGCAGCCGTTCCCCACGCCGTGGTGTTATCCCAGTTACTCCCCCCCCCTCCACCTTGCTTATGGACTTGATAGACTGGATCAACGGGCAGTGGCTGAGGCAGCTGGCATGGATATTGATGCCAGCAGAAGATGGCTTTGGTAGTTGGCGTTGGCGCAGTTGGAGTGAGGGAGGGCTTTGTTGTGCCCCCCCTTGTATCACCGCTGTTGCCTGGGCCACTGTACTGGTTCATTTGGCCATTTGGCCCCTCCTCTTGTGACACTGGACTGGGTCAACGGAGTGCAGCCCTGGCGATGGATATGAATGCGGCTGGCGTGGAAGGAGCTTAGCTGTTGAAGTTGTTGGAACAGCTGCTGCTGCCTCCACTATCCTCACCGCTGCCATCACTAGCCGCTTCACCACCTCGCAATTTATCATCTGCTGCGATTTTGACATCTGGCCATTACTCCTACATATTGTCCTTAACACCGACCATTGCTATGATGGACATAAGCTTCCCGCTACCCCCTTGAACACTGTCAGCTGCCCCCTCCCCATGGACGTGTCATCTCCTCATTCCATCTCCCTGTGATGTCATCCCGTTTAGTTGATGCCACACTCTCCTCTATGTTATACTGCAACAGAACTTTACTCCCTTTGGGAACTCCCCCTTTCCCGGGGATGGCCTTCTTGCCTATTAAGATGCTTTTTTAATGATGGATCTTGGGATCCCAAGAGGTGGCATGCGAAGAAGAGACTTCTTAGGGATTTCTTACAGTGGGTTTTAAATCAAATTTTAAGGGGTGGCGGGGGGTTGATTCGGATGGCTCAGACAGGTTTGGGGGGAGTCTGCCAGAGCACAGGCCAGAGCTAACTAATGGGCACGGGTTGGAAGTGTTGGGATTCTGGGGGAGACATTAAACCATTCCATTGGGGGATTCACCATCTCTACTGTTTGTGGGAGAGGCAGATATGGTGGGGGCTGAGGGCCAAATTATATTCGGGGGACGCGGGTTCGTTTTTTAAGAGCGATCACGTGTTCCGACCCTCATCGTCCTTCTCGCACCCCTGGGTGCTCGGGATTACAGGACCCTGGTCTCCGGCTGGTGTTGTTTAACGCCAGGTCCGTGATACATAAGGCTGCCCTACGACCTCATACAAGAGGGTAGAGCGGACCTGGCGTGCATTATGGAGACCTGGTTGGGCCATGAGGGGGGTGTTCCCCTTAGTGAATTATTCCCCCCAGGCTTCTGGCTGTTTCACCAGCCAAGAGCTCAGGGCAGGGGTGGGGGGGGGTGGCAGTGGTTATTAGGGAAAGTCTTGGTCCTCAGGAGGTCACTGTTCCTCAGATAGGCAGGTATGAGTCCCTTTTTGTGAAATGGGGCCTTGGAATTCAGGTGGGCCTTTTGGTTACATACTTGTCTCCCTGCTACGTTTCATCGGCCCTGCTGGAGCTGCTGAATGTTACTCATATTGGCGGTTGATTTCTCCAGCTTATGATCCTGGGGGATTTCAATCTGCCTTCCATTGGCGAGTCAGCTCAGGAGTTCATGGCTTCCATGACGAATATGGACCTAACTGAGTTAATTCAAGACCCCACCCATAACGGGGGACACACGCTCAACCTGATTTTTGTCTCTGCGCAGAGGATGAATGATCTAGATTTAGGGGATATTTCTATCCAACCCTTGGCATGGTCTGATCATTTCCTCATCAGGCTTGACTTCCATACTGCTACCCCTTGCTGCAGGGAGGCGAAAGTGACTAGATGGTTCCGCCCCAGGTGCCTGATGGACCCTGAAAGGTTCCTGATGGAGCTTGGAACTTTTCCTGAATCCCTCACAGTTTGACCGAAGCTCTAGTGGAAGCCTGGGATAGGGCAGCCACTGGGGCCTTAGATCGTGTTGTGCCTTTGCGGCCTCTGACCAGTGTCAATCCTGGGTAGCTCACTGGTTTACCGAGGAGCTCCGGGAGATGAAATGCCATTAAAGATGCCTAGAGAGTGGTTGGAGGGCCAGCCGGTCCGAATCTGATCGAACACTAGTAAGAATTCATATTAAATCCTACTTAGTGGTGATAAAAGTGGCAAAATGGCAATATTTTTCCGCTCTTATTGCATCCGCAAATAACTGCCCAGTGCCCTGTTTAGGGTGACCCGCTCCTTACTTAACCAAGGAACTGGGTTAGACCCCTTGCAGGGTAGGGCTGAAGAATTTGTTCAGTATCTGCAGGATAAAATCGCTCAGATCGGGACAGGCTTGGACTCTGGGTAGACCTGTGTCTCTCTGATTAGTTTTGGCTTCCCGGAAGGTGACACGAGGTTGGCTCCAGGCGATTACTAATGCTTCATTGAGAAAGGGGTTCTTTCCCACCGTCTTGAAGGAGGCAGTTGTGAGGCCTCTCTTTAAGAAGCCTTCCCTGGACCCAGCTTCTTTAGCCAACTATAGTCCGGTCTCCAACCTTCGCTTTGTAGCGAAGGTTGTCGAGAGTGTGGTAGCACATCAGCTTCCCCAGTACCTGGATGAAGCTGCCTACCTGGATCCATTTCAGGCAGGTTTCAGGCCCAAGTACAGCATGGAGACGGTATTGGTCATATTGATTGATGATCTCTGGCAGGCTCAGGACAGGGGCTGCTCCTCTGTCTTGGTCCTATTAGAGCTCTCGGGGGCTTTTGATACCATCGACCATGGTATCCTACTGCAATGACTCGGGGGGTTGGAGTGGGGGACACCATTTTACGGTGGATCTCCTACCTGTTGGATCGGTCGCAGTTTGTGTTGACTGGAGGAGAGGGATCGACCCCGAGGTGCGTCACTTGTGGGGTGCCCCAGGGGTCAGTTCTCTCACCCCTCCTGTTCAACATATATATGAAATCGCTGGGTGAGATCATCCATGGTTTTGGGGTATGGTATCATCAATATGCTGATGATACCCAACTTTTCATCTCTACCCCAAACCACCCAAACGATGCCCTCGATGTGATGTCCCGATGCCTGGAGGCTGTGCAGATCTGGATAGGGAGGAACAGGCTCAAGCTCAATCTCTCCAAGACTGAGTGGCTGTGGTTTCCATCATCTGACCTCCAGACAAGATGGGCAGAATATAAATTGAGTAAATAAAAAACAACAACTTGTTTTAAAGGTTTGGTTTTGATTTCAAAATAAAAATAAAATAAAAGCTAATAGAGTTTAGTTGCCTTTTATAAAAAAACACCTTTGGAACAACCATGACCCAGATAATTGACAATCTTCATAGAAACTTGCTTTAATGGACTGTTAGACTAAATACTATTCAAATGTCTGTCTGGTATTGAGAAAAAAAGATACATCCAATTTCTAAAGTTGGAGCTAAATTAAATTAAAATGGAATCCAATCAACAAGCTGTAATAGGAGAAATTCCAGGTTAGAAAATTTAAAAAGTACTTACATTATCACATGAGACTTTGTTACTGCTTTAGCAGTATGTTTGTGTACATGCACAATATATGCTCTCCAGTATTTTTGACTAGTGATAACTACCTACTACACAAATCCACCCACTTTTTATGAGGTTTTTAGAAATGTTTTGCCTTTGCTTCATAGGACTAAAAATGTGACCCAAAGTCATCCAACTGGCTTTGTACTGAAGGCAGAACTGTAACTCACAACCTTCTAGTTTTTAGCTTGGTGGCTCAAACTGGTTTCACTGAGTAGAGAAACTGGAGTGATCTAGGAAAAAAAGGAAGGTAGTAAGGCCAAACACTACCTAGAAATTCTAGTTGCTAAGGGAAGTCTTTTTCTTGAATTTAGTCAGTATAGAGCCTTTTCATTTGGTTACCTTCTTCAGACGTCCTAGCAGAAAATATTAAATTAATTCCAATCAGTTCATTAAAAGATTACTATAATGCTTTTTTAACTACATCTTTTGGAACATCTTTTGTCTGTACCCAAACCTAATTTTGTGGACAAGCAGGAAAATGGAATGTCTTTTTTCACCCTTATACTTAATTTTTCAATTGCAGATTTACTTAAAAAACCTCTGGCAGTGCTAAAAAAGAATGACAGTTTCTACTTACTACAATAATAACAGAAAAAGAAGAGAACCATTGCTCAGCAAAGCCCTCTTTTGTGTGAAAAAAAATTCTGACTGCTGGCATTTACATCCTAATTATAAATTACATCCATATCCTTAGTTGTACATAGAACAAGGGTAGTTATGAGTCATGCTCAAACTTGCTCAGCAAAAAAACCCTCCCCCCTTTTTCATGTTGATAAAAGGACAGAATAACTAAAACAAACAGATTTAAACATATATCAAAATCAGCATATGCTGTCAAAATATATTAGGTAGAAACTCATCTTTTTTTTTAGAACTGTCAAAACTGTTTTTGGGAGGGGGTTATATTGCAAGAGGGCTACATCTGGGGACAGGGAGAGTTCAGTGTTGATATGTTAGGATTAAGCAAAGAGATGAACAGATGAAATGGGTTTTACCCTGTCATATCTAAAAAACAGGAGGATAAGAGGGTGTGGCCTCCATTTTGTTTGATGTATTTTCTTCACTGCAAAAGTATATTAATTCTATTGCACCACAGATGATTCCAGATAAGATTTGATTCCACATAGATTTATCTAAATCTATGTGGAATCTCTCCCACTAGAACTATACCGTGTCTCCCCAAAAAGATGACTCACCTTGAAAAGAAGCCCTATCACGTTTTTGAACACATGCAATCAAATTAAGCCCCACTCACAAAATTAGCCCTAATTAGGACCCCACCTACTCTGGGGTGCAGGGGGTGGAGCACGGCACAAAGATAAAAAATAAACTATGGTGGGGATGTGGGGTGGCCTTACACACCCTGACACCTGCCTCGCCTTGTTCTGCGGCTGCTTGCAGCCACTCGCATGCATTGCCCTGGCCTCCGTTTCGAGTTCAGATGCCTGCCAGAAGGCATTTGCAGCCGATAACAGATCTCAGGATCAATCCGAAGTGATTGCTCAATGATTGCTTAAGAACTAGAAGAGATAGCCAGAATGATTTGAAATCTTCTCTAATTTATTTATTTGTTAAATTTATTTGCCATACATGTCACCAAGAAATTCTTCTGGGCAGCTTATAACAGGAAAAACAGAAAAATGAAAATAAGTGTAAACAAAACAGTATCAAAGTAAAGTAATTGTTTCAATATTCATTGTTATCTGTTACTTCCTTGGCAACTTTTCCTATTACTGAACTGATTGTTTTCTTGATTTTTTTCCCCTCACATTAAAAACAAGAAAATAGTCAAGGAAACAATCAGTCTATTAATGGGGGGAAATGGCAAGAAAGTAACAAGACAATAGAAAGAAAGCAGAACTGCTTAATTCATTCTTTGCATCTGTCTTCTCGCAAAAACAAAATACAATCCAGTTTACCAAAAATAAAGCCCTAAAAGACAGACTAGAAATTAAATTAATTTCTTACTTAGTAAAATAAATAAAAAGGTAAGAGAGCATCATCTAACCTAGATGGATTCAAATCACTGGGTCCTGACAGTTTTCAGCGAACTGGCTGAATCCCACCACTGTTTATGACCATTTTTATACTTACAACCATTGCAGGCCACATGATCAAAATTCATATGCTTAGCAACTGATTCATGTTTATGATGGTTGCAGCATCCTGAGGTCAGGAAAGCTGACAATCCCCTTTTGTGACCTTCTGACAAACAAAGTCAATAGGGAAGCCAGATTCATTTAATAACCACATTACTAACTTAATACCTGCAGTGATTCACTCAAAAACTGTGGCAAGAAAGGTTATAAAATGGAGCAAAATTCACTTAACAAATGTCTCACTTAGCAACATAATTTTTTGGTTTAGTTGTCATAAGTCGAGGACTACTTGTATAAGATCTTGCTTTATATACAGCCCTATTACTGGCATTAAATAAGGACTACTTGTAAGAGTTTTTATCAATTCTATCAATTTGCTATGATGGTTAAGGTTTAGGTAAAGTATGAAAAAGTCATTAGATGAAATTGGGCTTGTCATAATCTTCAGCCCTATGTATCTCAGACTTGTATATAAAATAAAAAAATAAGATCCTTTTATCTAACTCTTAAATGAAGTATTTTAGAGCATTTAAAATATGTTTCATTTGAAATTGTCAAGAGGAAAATATTTTATAATATGCTTCCACATGATAATCTTAAATATTGTTGTTAAATTTCTTTAAAGGTTTTATGGCAGGAACTCTTCATATGTCCATGGTGGATTAGATGCCAGTGGCAAGCCCCAAGAAGCTGTTTATGGCCAAGCTGTATGTACTATAAATCCTACTTGAAATTGTATGCTACAGATAAACATGACTCTTGATAATTAAAAGTTATCTGCATTAACAAATGCTACCGTATATTTACATGTTTCTGTTAAAGCTCACAATAATGCTACATATCTTTAAAGTCAGGAGAAAGAAAAATTCTTCTCTTGTCTTTCTTCTTTTCTCTTCACTCCATCTTCCTAATACTTAAATGCATGTGATTTGAGAAAGGGCTGGCTTATGCTTTCTATTTTATTATCTTTCTACTGCCATTCCTTGTAATACTTACACATAGTGTCCACCTACTGATTATTCAACAATTGTTTGAAGATATACTGTGTTTAGGCATATTTATGCTCATTTATGACCTTTGCAGCATCCCTCAGTCATATGGTTACCATTATAATTTAGTATACTTTTCTTTTTCCCCCTTGCAGACCAAAGAGATTGGAGATTGAAAAAAAAAAAAGACTGTTTGACTTCTACACATCAAAAGCAGTGTGTTTTTACAAGCAGTAGGAAAGAGTCAGACAAAAGAGAGATTGCTAACAAATTTTGTTTTATTCCTCTCTTTCCTCTCCCCACCTCTTAGAGCATAGAGATTGGAGAGAAAGAGATTTCAAGAGAGTAAGCAGTTTGTGTAGCATGCCCAGCTTCAGAAAATCAGCATGATTCTGTTGCTTTCGATGCGTACAAGATAGTAAGCAGACACTTGAGCATTTCAAAGGTCAGGGAGTGGTTAAGAGAAAAAACAAAAGCTGAAGGTGTGACAATGTTGATTAGAAAGAAGACACTGATTAATTTTAATGATAATTGAAAAATCCCTTCTGCACACTATGCATGAAACAGAAAAAAATTATATGTTACATAGGTTTGATAATTTAGTAAATGATAGAAAAAATGAAAATTATGTTTTAATTCTAGAGTAAGAAATTAATTTAAATTTATTATAATTGTGAGAAAATAGGAAGTCATTTTTTAATATATTTTTCTTTTTTCTTGCACTTTTGGCTTTCATTCTTTTTTTCTCATCTTAATTATTAATTTGTTAGGTTTTTATCTTTCTTACTTAAACATTAATAAAGTTATTAAGCTGAAGATGTGCAACTGAGGAGCCTTCTCTGTTTCCATCTGAAAATAACGGAAGTGGTGATATGATTTGCCACTTAACTACTCTTTTATTTAGCAGCAGAGTTGCTGCTGCCAATTAGAGTTGTTAAGCGAGGACTACCTCTTCTACCACTGCGAGTTATATTATGTCTCTCTTTACCAAAGAAAAAAAGGATGTTAATGTAGAGCCTGTACCTGCCTTGTTAGCAAACAAGATAAATGTTGCCTTTGCATTCATTAGAAACTTGCAACTAGCTTCCTAGATGCATTGGCTTTCAAACTGGCTAATATATTTTAATAAAGTATGCCACAAAAAACTATAA
Organism: Thamnophis elegans; assembly: GCF_009769535.1. Classification (NCBI taxonomy): domain Eukaryota; kingdom Metazoa; phylum Chordata; class Lepidosauria; order Squamata; family Natricidae; genus Thamnophis; species Thamnophis elegans. The sequence goes on along the minus strand of NC_045558.1, from coordinate 90,231,552 downwards.
AGAAACATTTTTAAAATGCCTAATAAAAGAAAAGCTAACTATTGTATTGTTTTTCAGTGCTATTTTTTTCTACATAAATGTATATGTTGTAGAAAGTTAATTTTACTTAGCTATTTTTTTTACTGTATTTGTGTTTAGGACATTCACAAAAAGGTGATGTCCCTACAGTTTAGTGAGTGCCGCACTAAGATTCGCCATGTTGATGCCCATGCAACCCTGAATGATGGAGTAGTTGTGCAAGTCATGGGGGAGTTGACAAACAATGGACAACCAATGAGAAAGTTCATGCAAACATTTGTGCTGGCTCCAGAAGTAGGTGATATTTTGAATGTTGGAAGCAGTAGAGATAGCTAGACTTCGGTCCCTTGCTAATTGTAGGTGGAACGAAAACATGAAAGCAGCCAGAAAACTCTTACTTTAGAGTAGGGCTCTCTTAGATTATTGTCTCTGCAAACTTACACAGGGGCAGCTAATGGTGGGTGGAGGGAAAACATGGAAGCAGCCAAAAAAACATTTCCATTTCTTCTCCCTAACATTTGCTGTACCTGTGTTAGTTTGCAAAGAGATTAGCATCTATGGGAAGCTTACTCTAAAGAATTTTGCTGTCTGCTTTCATGTTTTCCTCTACCCACCATTAGCTGCACTTGTGTAAAGGGGGGAAGAAATAGTGCAGGGAATGGGTGCAGAGGATGCCCAAGCAGCAGTGGGTATTTCAAAGAGTGGGAAGTGGAGTATGGGATATCTCAGTGGATGAGGACAGGCTGGAGGCAGGTGATTTTGTTCCCTGATTTTTCCCACCCCTGAGACATCCCATGCAAACTCAACGACCTGCACATTTGTTTAACAAAAGCATTGGAGAGAACTGGGATGGGGGCTGGTTCACTTAATGTGATTCACTTAACATCCTCTTGACTTGTGAATGTAATTGGCAGGTTCCATTACATTTGTAACTGAAGAATTACCAGTATTACCTCTTCCTCAAGAAACCTTCCTTTATTCATAGGATCAGATATGTTTTTGCTAGGCTTAATTTGTTTTTTAATTATTTTTCTAAAAATCAAACTCCTGAACTAATGTAAAAATGTCTAGAAGCTGAAAATTTCACTTCTAGCCCTCTGCTGACATCCTGCAGTGTAACCAAGACAGGCAGTTCTAACAAAGTGTGGACTTTATTTAATCAAGGTGGCAAATAAAGGGCAAATTATCAGACTATAGCTAGCAGTGAAGTAGGGGATAGGTTTGATGACATCAGTATGAATTAGCAATTCTAATGGTTCCAATTCCAATAGCAATGGTTCTTCAAATGTGAAATTTTGAAGACTTGCTGAGAATGGATATTTCTGTCTTGTTCTTTAAGTATATATTCAGTATATATACCAGAAGTCTCACAGATCCTTTATTATTATAAGACTTAGCTATTCATTGTTTGGAACTAGGTAAAAAGTCTTCCTATGGATAGGCGAAATCTCTGAAGAGTCTTAGGTTTAATGATTCTTCCCAGAAATCTGAAATTATGTCAGTCAAGCATTGTTATGTCCCTCAAATTGAGCTCAACACCCGATGACTTTATGCACATATCAATGGAGCTTTCTTGGCAATTGTGCTCTCCACAGGTATTAACTTTGCCCTTGTAAGGGCAAATAGGAAAAAAATATAGGCATAATTTGTAATATCACTAGAGCGACAATCCCCAAATTAAGCTTTCTTCTATCTTTGTTTTTCAGGGGTCTGTTCCAAATAAGTTTTATGTCCACAATGATATATTTCGCTATGAAGATGAAGTATTTGGTGATTCTGAACCTGAACTGGATGAAGGTAGGTATTTTTAATCCGAATTGTTTACATATTTTATAAATAATAATAATAATAATAATAATAATAATAATAATAATAATAATAATTCAGTAGCACAAATGATCCATTGGAATTTGTGCAAAAATTATAATATTAAAACAGCAACAAACTGGTGGGAACATCAGCCTGAAAAAGTCACCGAAAATCAGATGGTCAAGATCTTGTGGGATTTCCGTATACAAACAGACAAAATACTGGCGCATAATACACCAGACATCACACTGGTTGAGAAAAATAAGGTCACAATCATAGACATCGCAATACCAGGTGATAGCAGGGTCGCCGAGAAGGAACATGAAAAAATCGCAAAATATCAGGACTTAAAAATTGAAATTCAATGACTATGGCACAAACCAGCAGTGGTAATTCCAGTGGTAACTGGCACACTGGGTGCTATTCCAAAAGCACTGGAATTACATTTAAAACAGTTAAAAATTGACAAAATCACCATCAGTCAAATGCAAAAAGCCGCACTGCTTGGATCTGCATGCATATTACGAAAATACGTTACGACGTCCTAGGCCCCTGGGTGGGGCCCGACTAGTAACCAATGCCAAATCCGGCGAAACAACTGGCCGCTGTGATACAATTGTATAATAATAATAATTCAGTAGCACAAATGATCCATTGGAATTTGTGCAAAAATTATAATATTAAAACAGCAACAAACTGGTGGGAACATCAGCCTGAAAAAGTCACCGAAAATCAGATGGTCAAGATCTTGTGGGATTTCCGTATACAAACAGACAAAATACTGGCGCATAATACACCAGACATCACACTGGTTGAGAAAAATAAGGTCACAATCATAGACATCGCAATACCAGGTGATAGCAGGGTCGCCGAGAAGGAACATGAAAAAATCGCAAAATATCAGGACTTAAAAATTGAAATTCAATGACTATGGCACAAACCAGCAGTGGTAATTCCAGTGGTAACTGGCACACTGGGTGCTATTCCAAAAGCACTGGAATTACATTTAAAACAGTTAAAAATTGACAAAATCACCATCAGTCAAATGCAAAAAGCTGCACTGCTTGGATCTGCATGCATATTACAAAAATACGTTACAACGTCCTAGGCCCCTGGGTGGGGCCCGACTAGTAACCAATGCCAAATCCGGCGAAACAACTGGCCGCTGTGATGCAATTGTATAATAATAATAATAATAATACAAAAGGAATAAACAAAAAAGTCCATTCATTACAAAAATGCATAAGTACTTAAATAAGTCAAAAGAAAAAAATGGACAGTATGTTGTTATAGTAGTAATTATAGTTCCATATATATGTGTGTGTGTGTGTATAAAATTACCCAATGTAAATAACGTGTGTATGTTTGTGTATTTCTCCTACACATAAATAACTATAATGTTTTTAAGCCTACTGTATTTTGTTTAAATGGCTTCCATATTTATCCATACTATGTTTATAGTTTATACTATATTTATCTTCTCATTAAGTAATCTCCTGATTAATTGTAATCAGATCTTGACTCTATTGAGTAAAAGGGATCATACATGTATCTTTTCCATGTTGCAGTATCACACTTTTAGCTAAAATAAGGACATGGAGAATCCATTTATATTGTCTATTTGTCAAATTCCATGTACTAAGTAGGTAATTAAGAGAATAGTAACTTTCGGAATTACTCTTTGTTGCATAGTCAAATTTATATAGTCCGCTCGCAAAGTCTTAGTATGTATAGGACATAAACTGGTGTTCGATAGTTTACTTTATTAATTTACTAATCCTATGACCATATCAAAATACAAAACAATAAAATGCACTTTAATTTCAGGCTAAAATAGATAAGAGAAAATGCAGTAATAAAATACACATGTGCTAAATACAAAGAATCAATATTCAAATAAACATCTCTTCTTTACAGAATACCCTGATCTGTTTGATGTAACAAGTTCTTAGTTTAGCTGCCTTAATTATAAACTTTGAAGTTCTGGTCATAATGTATAGATTAGAATCCAAAAGAAATAGGATAGTGGGCTGTTCTTTCAAACAAAACAATCAAAACATGAACAGTACCTTCGATTGCTGAGGAACTGTATATACCTATTTTTTCATGACATGGTATGTGGTGGAAGTGCCCATATTTGATTGTGGAATCCAATAGCTTGAATCTGGCTTTCCAATATGCTCTTCTTGCAAACTCTGTGACTTTCTAACAAAGTGCCCATATTTGATTGTGGAATCCAATAGCTTGAATCTGGCTTTCCAATATGCTCTTCTTGCAAACTCTGTGACTTTCTAACAAAGTGTGAAAAATTGCTAACAATTTTTCAAATTGAAAAGTAGTTTTGTTCTTAGCTAACCAACTTAAAAATCTACTTTTTGCCATTAGCTCCATGTCAGTTTGAGCACTGATATCTAGGACTCTTGTTTAAAAATTTTCCTTGCCTAGAAGCCAGTTGAGAATAAATATTGGATGGAAAACCCATGTTGTGAAATAACTGCTTACCCAGGAAATAGGCTGAGCCATACTTATCTGTTCTAAACATATTTTGGGTAGCCTATCAGAGTCCATTGAATGGATCTTCTGCCAGTATGTGAAAACTTTTTAAATTGACTGTGTATGGAGCATTGGGAGAACTGATGTGTTCTTATCAGTTCCCAGTAAGCTTCTTAAAAATCAGGCCTGAACTTGTTCAAATGAAGTAGCTTTTGCAAAGCTTCACAATTCTATATCATAAGTCAATACAGGAAGTATTTTTGCCCTGAATACTTTCAGTATATAATTTCAGATACTGGGTAATAGTAATTAAATAATTTGTATAATCCTTTAGTACTTTCCTTGACTCTTGCTAAACTTTTTTAAAAATAATTTATCCACAACTCCGTTGGTAAAGATCACTCCTAAATAAGTAAAATAATTCACTTGTTTGATAGGCTCCCCATTCAGTTATATTTCCTTCTTTTTTGTTTGTTAAATGTCATCACTTTAGATTTAGTTTTATTGATGTTTAAAAAAATAGAGCACAGTAGATATTTAGCTTTTGCAACAGTGTTCTCAGGCCTATTTGAGAATGTGCCGTTAAAACCAAATCATCAGCATATAAAAGAATATTAATAAACTCATCATGAATCTTTAGTATATGACTATCAGAAGCGTAGAGAAATCCTGGAATATCATTGACATATAGTTTCTGAGATGTTTTTCATATATGGCAGTGTTATCTTTTTTATGACTTAAAATTAGAGAAAACTCCACTAGATCCCCATCTGTTCTTCCAGCCATTCATATTCCAAGCCAGTAGCTGGATAGAATCCTTGTGCTTAGTACTAGAGGGGGTGACTGGGAGGATGTTAAAATTTGAAATAGGCTTTTCAGTCATTCAACAGAAATGATGCTATCCAAAATTCTCCAGTGTTGGGAGGTGGGGGAGGAATCCTACTGCTTTGAAATGTATCTATCTTCACTACTGCGTGCTTGTGTAAACTCCAGTAGGTTTTGAGATAAGCAAGCAATTTGGGTAGGGTACCTTTGCAGGTTGACAACTTAGAATAGCATCAATGTCCTGGAAGATAGCTTACCACTAGGCAATGATGATTTTCTCTTTAGCTCATGGTGTGATGCTTTATCAGGGAGCAGAAGTGAGAACTATTCCCAGAGACTCTGGCAGAATTAATCACATTTATTTCTAAAGGTTTAGAACTGGCTTGCTATGTTCCTCTCTCCCTTTTTAGGTTCCAAATTCAGATCCATATTTCCACCACTTTTATCTGCTTTTGCTTTAACTGACTCAGCTGAAGTATTTGATGACTATTTAAGCTTAATAAAAGTGTCTTTCAGGATGTCCACTTTATAACCATAGTTAGAACCTCAAAAGTTGACAATGCTCTTTGTGTCATCAACAGACATTGTCTTGTTATAAAGTGATTTTTGTTAAGTCCTCATCCCCTTGTCACCTGAACCTTGCAACAGCTGGACAAATGGCTGTGATCTGAGAAGGGAAGCTTCCTCAGGGATAGAGGAGAAAAGATCCTCTAAAAGTTGGGAGCCCTCTATCTCCACTTACAGATTTTATTCCAGGGGATCAGATTTATTGGGGAGGTTATCAAGAGGTTTGGTTATTTTTAGCATGTAGCTGTTTACCTTTTAGGTATCTGTCTATGTTGAGCTACTTAGTAGGTTCAAGTGAAATCTGAGAAGCAGAATGTGAACTCTGCCTTGTCTTTCTTTTCTCCATAGCAAATTGAAAAAAATACTAAAAATACAGGTCTCCAGGAGAAAAAGGATAAAAGAGATGAAAATAAAATAAAATGGAATGAAGTAAAAGAAAAAGAACTAGTTAAAAATTAAAAGGGGGCTTTAGATGGAGCTTTTAACAACAGCTCTCTATGCCAGCTTTATGGGCCCCAGCATATATTTTAAAGAAGTATTGTCATCATTACATTTCCAACAAAATTATTTCCTAAACAATCCTTTTCTATACAAATACAATTGAGCCAAATTACTAAATATTATTTTTGTTGTTTAAGTTGTAGTTTAAGGTCCATTGACACTCTTACTGTAGAAGTTAAGATACTTTTCTATCATCTAGGCAATATAGAAATCTCTACTTTTAATTTCACTCATCTGTAAAAAACTGCATATCAAATTGATTTTTATGATAACAAATATCTACCAAAACTAATGGTATCCTGTTTTCCTGAAAATAAAACCTATCCTGAAAGTTAACTCTAGTGTGTTAATTGTCCCTAATATAGGCCCTAACCCCCTCCCCCCAAATAAGCCTGACTAAAGAGCCTGTGCAACAGACCGGCTGCCCATTCCATCTGGTTGCTCATGGTGTCACAGCCCCAAGGTGAGATGGGGTGATTGTGCGTCTGCCCCATGTGCCCCACATCGGCTTACCCCAGGGAATCCACAGCCAGGCCATCCATACCCCAACCCCTACTTCGTGATGGCAGCACTGGCAGCCATGTGCAATAGGAGCACATGTGGCTGCTGGCCCACTTCTGGTTGCTCATGCCTGCAATGGAGCAGAAGGCCAAGTGGTGTTGGTGCCGCAGCCAGAAGGTGAGGCAGCAGGGGTAGTATTCACTTACCTTCTCTACCCATTCGCAAGTGTGAATGTTTGAAGTTACAATGGCACTGAAAAAGGTTAACATGACTATTTCTATGCTCACGTAATCAAAATTCAAATGCTTGGCCACTGACTTATATTTATGATGGTTGCAGTGTCCCAGAGTCATATGATCATCTTTGTAACCTTCTCCTAGGCGCTGCTTGGAATGTCCAAGCACAGGTTAACTTCAGCTTGCTGCCCAAGGACTGAGTTCAAAGTTTGTGTAGCCACGCCTCCTGCTCCCTTTAGAGGCTCAGTTTAAAAAACTCAGTCGCCCTAAAAGGATGCAGTTGGGAAGCCCCAGTCCTTGAGCATCAAGTTGGACTCTATAAGCAGTGTGATTAATGTAGCCTTTTTTCTTATTTTTGTATAGATTAGATTAGGGTAGTTATTCACAAGGTATAAGTTTCCTTTCATCGCCTTCACGTGGAGCAGGCTGCTCGGAACGAGCCTGCTGTTTGCACTCACATGGCTGAGGCTTCACTGCAGGGGGGGGGGGGCTTGTTCAGCGGGCTGCTGTTGAGCCCTGGGGCCAGGTAGGTAGTTAGGAGGGCCCACCTAATTGTCGGAGGACTTATTAAGAGCTCCGGAGGCTGTTAAAAGCCTTGCCAACCTCCAGATAGCCCCCAGTGCCATTCTGAGTCACGTGGCAGCCATTTTGGATTATTTAAAGTGGCGCGAAAATTTCTCTCAGCCGTTTTATTGCCCCTGCCTGTCTCCAGCAGATCACCGCTGGGAGGGGTTGCCTACGCAAGGACCTTGCTCTGGGGCGCCTGGCAGGTCCCCCCCATCAAGGATAGTATTAGAGTGGCTGCAAGGAGTTTGGCTTCCCAGCTGGCCATACCTTGCTTAAAATTGGTGCAGATCTGCGGGCGTTCCGGAATTGTTCAATGGACGCCATTTTGACCTTTTGCAGCTTATTTCAGCACTCCCAGATAGAGACTGGCAGATTGGACTCAGCTCAATTGCTCTTCTAGTGACAAGTGTCCTGCAGTGTTGGTCTGACTGTTCCAGCTTCGGCAGCACAGCAGAAGACATAGCTTCAGCAGGTCCTTCCTCCCCTAAATGTAGCAGGCCAGGGCCTGCAAGCAAGGGGTGGCTAAGGGGCGCCCATCTAAAGGTAAGCAGCCCATAGCTAAGGGAATGCCTGACTCCTAAAGCTGCAATCTAAATTGCCAGCGAGCGATACTAGACTGCGACAGGATGTCAATAAGATTATGGCTGCAGTGGAGTACTGCAAGGGCCAATCCTTCCACAGGCAGTCCTTTCGGAATGCAGATCCTCCAGCCACCTCTAGAGGATTTAACCATTCCTATTCCTAGACGCAGAACTGTACCCAGGACAGGTCAGTGTTCAAGGACAAAAATAGACAGCGGGATAGTCCTAAGTCCTTCCGGGATAGGTGTTCCAACCATTCCTTTCGTAGGAATAAGTGACCATCGCCAGTCCCCTCCCATAAGGGGTTGGCTTCAACTCTATGCCAACCAGTGGGAGGAGACAACGACGGACACTTGGGTCTTGAACACAATCCACTCAATACCCGACTACTCTCAATACCCCCTCGGACCTTTGTTCGTTATCCATTCCCAAGATCAACGTACAAACGCCAGCTGATGCAGGCAGAAACCAGCCATTTGCTCAAGATAGCAGCCATAGAGCAAGTTCCCGCGGGCCAGGAATAGAGGGGGTTCTACTCCATCCTTTTCCTGGTCCCCAGGTCCTTGGGAGGGGTGAGAGGCATACTGGACCTCAAGAAACTCAACATCTATCTGGTGTACAAGCGCTTCAAGATGCAATCACTCCAGACCATCTTGGGTTGCATCATGCAGGGCAACTTTCAGACGTCAATTGACCTGAAGGAGGCGTAACTGCATGTTCCGATTCATCCAGTGCATCACAAGTTTCTGAGGTTCCAATTTGCAGACAAGGCTCTTCCCTTTGACCTTTCATCTGCCCCCAGGACATTTACCAAACTTCTGGCCGCTTTCGTTGAACGCCTTCGATTTCATCCAGTGAGACTCATTTGTTATCTGGATTACATTTGCTGATGTCATCATCCAGGGAGCAGGTGTGTCGGGATCTCTGCGTCACCATATGCATGCTTGAATAACATGGCTTTTCCATAAATCTAGAGAAAAGCCACCTGTCGCCATCCACCACGATCCAGCATCTGTGCATGGTAATCAATTCCAGACTCTTCAAGGTGTTCGTCACACAAGAGAAAATGGACAACATCACATCCCTTGTGCGTCAAGTCTGGAGGTCCAGATCGGTGCCTCTCGTCACGCTAGCCCAGCTGCTGGGGAAGTTGATCTCGTGCATCACAGTGGACCCTGAGCACAGCTGCATGCACTTCAATGTTTCCTGCTTCTGATTCAATGGCACAAGGCCAGCAACTCCCAAGAGGGTGATGAGCGTTCCTCCACGAGTGCTCTGGTCACTCAAATGATGGCAGACAACGGCACTGAAGAAAGGATCCCTCTTCAAGGAACCAGAACGTCTGATAACAACAGACTCCAGCTTGTACAGCTGGGGCATCTACAAACACACATGACGCAGGGCAGATGGTCTCCGGCGGAGCTCGCCCACAACATAAATTGGCTGGAGCTCAGGGCCCCAGATTAGCCCTGTGCCACTTCTGGTGGCTCACCGAGGGGTCTCATGTCTCATATTGATGGACAATATCATCACCAAGGCCTATGTCAATCACCAGGGCGGAACTTGATTGAAGGCCCTGATGTCGGAGGCAGAAGCCCTGGGGCGTTGGACAGAACGCCATCTCCAGTCCATAAGGGCGGACCACATTTATGGGGAGGGGAACCTGACAGCGGACTGGCTCAGCAGAATGATCATCAGCAATTCGGAATGGCAGCTTCATCCGTCGCTGTTTCACCAACTGACCTAAAAGTTCAGCTTTCTGACAATAATAGACCTGTTTTCCAGTCCAGAGAACACACATCTCCTCCGGTTCCTTTCAATATTCCAATGCTCCAACATGGGAGGAACGGAGGCTCTTCAATGCCGCTGGCCTCCCAGACTGTTATACGTCTTTCTGCCTCTCCCACTGATCCCTCCGGTGATCAGGAAGATCTTGCTGGAGGGAGCCAAAGTACTGCTAGTCACCCTGCACTGGCCAAGGAGTTCCTGGTTCACCGACCTTATCAGCTTGTCAGTGACCAAGCACTGCCGCATACCTCAGGAGCAGATCTCCCTCAGCCAAGGGACCATCCCACACCCGGACCCTCAATGGCTCCAATTAGCCGTGTGGTACTTGAGGGGGACCTCCTGAGGCAGGACAGCTTCTCTGACAAGGTCATCCCCACCATCCAGGTGTCCAGGAGACCTTCTACTGTGTGGATCTATGATGCAACATGGACTATCTTCTCCTCTTGGTGTCACTCCCATCACATCAGTGCCACAGCAGCGACAATTCTGCAAATCCTGGACTTCCTCCAGGAGGGGTTGGACAAGGGCTTCACCCCCAAAACACTTCGGAGGCAGACAACAGCCCTAGCCACCATCTTGCCAAGAGACACTCAGCAGACACCCAATGGTTCGCAGTTTCCTAAAGGGGGCTACCAACCTACACCCTCTGATGGTTCAGCATTACCCAACTTGGGACTTATTGATTGTCTTGCAAACCCTAACATCGCCACCATTCGAACCAATTTGCTTGGTTAGTCTATGGCACTTGTCATTCAAAACTGCTTTTCTCATAGCCCTCACTTCAGCACACAGAATTTCAGAGCTAGCCGTTAGAGAGAGTTATACATTTGTGTTATACATTCGGACAGAGTTATTCTGCGATTGGATCCAGCATTTCTACCAAAAATTAACAATTTATTCCACAGAACACAGGAGGTCATCCTCCCCAGCTTCTGCCCGCACCCCAGTCATCCCAGGGAGTGTGTTTAGCACAAATTGGATGTATGCCACGCTGTGTGGGTTTACAAAAAGAGGACAGCTTCTTTTCGCAAGTCAGAATTATTCTTCATATCATTCCAGCCCACCTCAATGGGCAAAAAGGTATCATCTTCCACATTGGCTGCGCACATGCATTAAGCTAGCTTACGAGCAACAATCCAGGCCTGTTCCTCCTCGTATAACAGCACACTCCATGAGGAGCGCTATGACTACGGCCACTTGGGCCACTCAAGCGCCTATTGAAGAGATCTGTAGGGTGGCTACCTGGTTTTGCTGTTAACGTTAATTCGGAATTACAGACTGGACTCCTTTGCATCTGCAGAGTTTTACAGCAGGTCCTTGCGACTCCTACTAACCAGGACTTTCCTCCCCCCCCCCTCAAGGACTACATAGCTTCGGTATGTCCCATGCTTGGACAATCCAAGCAGCGCCTAGAAGAATGACTATTGGCTTACCTGAATGGTCATTCTCTAGGCGCTGCGGGAGTGTCCAACCCCGCCCTGGGGTCACCTGCGGGTGTGTGAATCATCACCTCCATGGCATAGAACTTACCCCTTACAGCATCCTTCTAGGTCTCATACCTTCATTTTTTTAAACCGAGCCTCTCAAGGGAGCAGGAGGCATGTATACACGAACTTTGAACTCATTCCTTGGGCAGCAAGCTGAAGTTAACCCATGTTTGGACACTCCCGCAGCTCCTAGAGAACAACCATTCAGGTAGGCCAACGGTCATTCTGACAAAAAAGTATTAAGGAAGCCAGGTTACTAACTTAACAACTGCAGTGATTTTGTTAACAATTGTGCCAAAAAAGGTTGTAAAATGAGACAAATTTCACTTAACAAATGTTTCAGCAAGAGAAATGTTGAGCTCAGTTGTGGTGGTAAGTTGAAGTCTATCTGTATTATCAAGAAATAGACCAAAGACCTAATGAGAATTGCTTAATGAAGATAGGAATCTACAATGATTAATTTATTTGCAAATAACTGAAAAAATAAAAAGCTACCTCAAAGAAATGACGTGAGCAAAAAAATGACAGAATTTGGAATACTTATACAAGGCCAAGATAATTTATTAGACTATATCTACAAATTTGTATGGCATTTAGCATTATGGAAACAGAAATGTATTATATTGCATGTGAATTTCTGGAATAAATAAGTTTCATTTCATTTTCAGTAAAACTAAAAATATAAGAAATTACTGTGGCGGGCAACATACTTTTATGAATTATGAATTGATTAATTATATTTTAGAATCAGAAGATGAAGTAGAAGAGGAAAATGAAGACAGACAAACATCACCTGAAACTGTACAAGAAAATACCAGCAGTGCTTACTATGATAGTCATCCTGTAACGTAAGATAATTATCCATACTTATGTTGCAGACAGTCTGTGCAAATGTGTTTGAAAATCAATGAATCTGTAGGTTAATGGCTTTATCATTAGCCCATAATAAAACAAGATATGAGAATCAAAGTGAAATGAAACCTTGTTCATATTTTCTAAAATGTTTGATGTAGGCAGTTAATTATATGGTTAACTTGATTAATTACTTCAGATTTCATGAGATTAAGGTTTTTTTAGTGATCATTAACTGCTAAATGAAATAGAAATCATTTAAGATATGCTTATCTTTTATTAAAGTTCTTTGTAAAGGGGTTTGTATATAAAAGTAGAACAAGCTAGTATGTTTTCAGTGCAGCAGGCAGTATTAAAATGATCAACAGTTCTTTTGAAACCTTTTGAGGTGCATTTTCCTGACAGGTTTTCTAAATGTACAGAAGATAATTATGTATGTTTGTATGCTTGCTTGTTTTGCTTTGTGGTAGCCTAGATCCCCAATATAAGAGTGATGTGCCCTGTGAGATGCCCTTAGACCCAGCCAACTTCCTTTTCTACTTGGCTTATTGTTAATATATTGTTTTAACTTAAAACAGTTTCTAAACAAATTGTTATGAGTTGAGGGCTACCTGTATTCTGTCCAAGGAATACTTAGAAAATAAAGTGATGGATGTCTGCAGCTCAGTGTTATGGAGTAAATGGACCTGCCCAGAAAAAGGCAGAACACCTTCTGGGTGGCTGGAAAGGGTGGAATATGTTTTCTGAATGGCCAGATTCATTATGATAGTCACTTTCTCATATAAAAATCTAGAAGTGTCCATGTCAGCATTCCAAATATCATCCAGAATTAAATCAGAGTTCAAGACATAACTTTCATCAAAGTTCCCATTTAATAAGATAAACATCTGAAGGCTTCCTGGGTTTCCACCCAGTTGAAAGTTCATGAACTTGTTCCCACATCCACAAGTCCATCACATGGTCCAATCTTCCTCTGCCACGCTGGCATTTCCACCCATCTAGTTCCAGTCAGATGCAGAGGTGCAGAGACAAATAATGACCTTGATTTCTAGAAAGGATTTTTTTTATTTTGAAAAAAAACACATTCTACTCCTACCCCCCTCCCAATTCCCCACTAATGGAACAGCATAGTAAAGAAAGAGAGAAAATGTGTGGCAGGCCAAAGATCCTTAAAAGGAATATGACTGCAGGCCTGACAGGCGGCCTCTCCTCAGAAGAAAAATGTTTCCTGAAAAGAGAACAACATAAAAGTTAACAGTCCATCTGTCTCAAAATACTAATGACCTCTGCATCTTTTTTTAAAAAGGTGTTTAAATTGGGCATCAATAAAAGGAGTTCAACTAAAACTTAATGTTAAATGATGCATAAGATGCATACAATATTTTTTGGAGTATAAGACGCACTGGAGTATAGGGCACACCAAGGTTTTGAAGAGGCAAATTAAAAAAAAGTAGATAGAGGGATAGAGAGGGAGAGAAAGAGAGAAATACAGTAGGTAGGTAGGGAGAGAGAGAGTAGATAGGAAGGTAGATAAAAGGAGAGAGAGAGAGAGAGAGAGTAGGTAGGTAGATAGGTTAGATAGAGGGATAGAGAGAGAAATAGAAGAGAGTAGGCGGGTTGGTAGGTAGAGGGATAGAGAGAAAGAAATACAGTAGATAGGTAGGGAGAAAGAGTAGTTAGGTAGGGAGAGAAAGGGATAGAGAGAAAGAGAGAGAGAAAAATACAGTAGGTAGGTAGGGAGAGAGTGTGTGTAGATAGGTAGAGGGATAGAGAGAGAAATAGAGAAATACAGTAGGTAGGTAGGGGGAGAGAGAGAGTAGGTAGGTAGATAAAGGGACAGAGAGAGAAATAGAGAGAGAGAAATACAGTAGGTAAGTAGGAAGAGAGAGAGAATGTGTAGGTAGGTAGAGGGATAGAAAGAGAGAAATAGAGAAATACAGTAGATAGGTAGGTGTTTCTGCACTTGATCAATGTAATTGTCATCAATCAGTTAAAGAGCTTTCCAAAAAGGGGGGGGGGAGTTTTTGCACTCTGCAAACCTCCCTAAAAAGACCTGTTTTTCATGAAAATAGTCCTGTCCCCCCCCCCCAAAGGCATGAATAGCCTTGAGGGGGCTTGCAGAGTGCTTCTGGGAGGGGGGGGCAAAAATGAGCAAAAACAGCCCCTTTTTTGCAAAAACAGGCCCATTTTTGTCAAAAGAAATTGCATGCATAGCCTTATGGAGGCATATAGAATGCTGCCTGGGGCTGGGAGGGCAATAAACAGCCCATTTTTTGCTCATTTCTGCCCTCCCCAGCCCCCAGGAGCACTCTGAAAGCCTCCATAAAGCTATGCATGGCCATTTTGGTGAAGGAGGCGGGGCTTCAAGAGGCAAAAAATGCTGTATTTGATGTGTAAGATGCACCCAGATTTTCAGCCTCTTTTTTTGAGGAAAAAAGGTGTGTCTTATACTCCAAAAAATACAGAATTGTATAGTAAATTGTAGTATTTTCCCCCCTGAAAATTGGATAATACTAATTTTACATTAATAGAAACATTGAAATATCTGATTATTCCAGAAATGGAATAGAAGAAACATTGGAAGAGTCTTCTCATGAGCCTGAACCAGAGTTAGAATCTGAATCAAAAACTGAAGAACTGAAAACCGAAGTGGAAGAAAAAAACCTTGAAGAACTAGAAGTAAAATCTCCATCCCCACCTCCTGTAGAAACTGTTTCTCTACCACAAGAACCACCAAAGGTTGGTTAAGTCAATATGGTTTGTGTAATTAAATGGAACCTGATAGAAAACTCTTGATTATGAGGGTGCTCTAAATATTTATAATCACATATAAATCTAAAGAGAATGTAGCTTACATTGATAATTCAGTGTTTGTCAGCTATATTGCAGTTGTCCAGCATGTACAAACAGAGATTATAATTACATACTGTCTAAATCCAAGAGGTACATACATATAATTGATAGAGGTTCATAAGTATGTGGAGTATTATTTAGTATTGTTAGAACGTAATATTATGTTAAGGCATATCATTTAATTGGGTGAAAATTTTTAGCATCCCCCCCGTCCCCCCAGAAAAATGTGTTTTCACACCAAGAATTCAAATCTGCTGTTATTTTTAAAATTGCACAATGTTTAGCTTGGTATGGTAAATCCACGTCTGATCATGTACCACAAAAGTCTCTTGTAACCCAAATACTGTTAACTTTATCTTCTAAAAATTACTCAAAAATATTAGCTAAACTTAGCCTTCTGCAACCATAAACTAGCATCAGAAAGCAATTATCTAAGTTGCAAACATGTTTAAGCAAGTTTTATCAAATCTTGTTTTGATTCGTTCTTCGATATCAGCCGACGACTTGCTTCTTGGCCTCTGATATAACTTTCACTTTCTCGTATATACATTCGGCATGACAGGGCCACTGTGATACTTGCATTAATGAACATCTTTATTTCCGTTGTAGTCCATTTGCATGGCAAAGTGGCTCATATATACCTCCAGTTAGTCAGGTCCATCAGAGTGGATGCTTTCACATTGATTAAAGATGTTTTTCCTGCATGTACAGGAAAAAGAATCTCCCAGCACGTTATTGTCTGCATCCCTCAAGTCAATGATCTTTTGCATACCAGCTCTTTCTTGAATATCATCTGAAGACAAGAGTGTCTGGATTATCATTTCATTGAAAGTGTACCATGCTGAGTGCTAAATTGTTGGCTAAACAGCATGTACTGCAGCCTTCTTTTGCAGTCTGACTTGCTGCAGTTGGAACAACACAGGCCTTCAATCCAGGAATATTTTACTTAAATGTCGAAACAGCAAGAGTAGTACACACCAACAATATATTCCACTATCATTCTTAGGTTTTGAAGAATTTTGCCTTTAAAGCCATGTTTTCAAACCGATATTTGACAAAACCTATTTGCAGTTGTCAACAAACATGAAGGTTTTGTAGGGCCAATTTCCAAAAGAGCCAGTTCTGTGGAAAATTTTCCTGTTCTTATTGCCTGTGTGATCCTATATCCATATACTTGATCAGTAGAGAGATTCTTTACAACACTGTCGCTTAGTGAAATGAGAGGAATGAGAGGCTCACCAATTGAAATTCTGGTGAATGAAGGATCAATGTCAAGTTCTGTTGCAGTGCCTAGCATGTTGCCAATTTTAATTGCTAATTTGTTAGAAAAAGTTTTCCCATCCAATTTTGTGATTACGTATCATGGGGTAACTCATTTGTGTGGCGTGCACACACCAACCAGATCAAATTCCAGTCAAGCTTGATCTATACCCCCAGTGCATGTTACCACTTTCACAGCCATTATTAAAATTTGTAGAATTTCCTCCAATGGCCTTTAAGATTTTGTCAAAACTTTCTTTTTCTTGAAATACACCAGATTATTTGCAATCACTTGAGCAGGTTTTCTTGTTTTTGAGCCTTTCTGGAGTGAAATGATAAAAAATATTTTCCACTCTCATCGTCTTGCCACTTTTGCCTTTTGATTAGTCATTTCTGCTTGGGCACATCTGGCAACCAATCCGGTATGATCCAACAGAACCAATCTTGTCTCTTTGACCTTAAACAAAAGCAAATTCCTTCAGTGTTATCTTCATCTCCTTAAGGCAGGTTCAGTTAATGTGAGTTTTTTTGCAGCCAGCAAGAGAGCCAAATTCAGCACAGAGAACAATTTGACATTTGTAGTTGAGGATGTCAAACAATTTGTCAAGTTTCATAGTGAAAGTCTCTTTTACATCTAGCTTTCCTCTACCAAGAAATATGTTTTTGGCTTGATCCCAGCTCTCTTGGTTCTTGTCAAGATTGTCACTCATGAATTTTCAACAGGGGTCACAAAAGAATTGTTCACTATTCCCACTTTTCAAAAACTTTTGATATATGTTTCTTACAAGACTAGCTGCTGGGTAGGTTCTAGCGTCATCACTACTTTGTTCTCTTAACAGTAGGCCAGATCTGAGAATGTATCGCCGTATTGGGAGTTCAGATGGCAACAAAACCCTGCCAGTCCCAATTAGTGTGCTCATTTGAGTGAATGTTCCTGTCTTGTTCTTTTTTTTAGAAGCCATTACATATCAGTTATCACACTTACAGGAAACAAGGCCAGCAGTATTAATACTCTCAGACAAAATAATGTCAAACAAAAAAGAAAGACAGCTGAACCTGTGAAATGAAACAAACAAAAATGTTAAAAAGTTATGATATTTATGTAGCTATTTATCAAGCTCATCTAAATTATATTAAAGTAACCAAAATATCTTTATAATCCCCAAGGCATATCACAATTTTTGAGCACTCCAATGTTTAAAATTGAAAGTTGAATAATTTGACACACCCTAGGATACTATTATGTGCTTTTATTATCATCATAATTACTTCATATTTTTAACTAATTTAGTCTGAAATAATCCAGTCCTAATAGTAATCTCTTGTTGTTGAGTAATAGTTTGTAATATCTGGTTTGTAATGGTAGTAATAGTACTTTGTTTGGCTGTGCAGTCTGCAGGAAAACTTTAAGAACTTTGTACACAGTCCTTAAATTCTTAAATATGTGCATCTTGGTTTTGGTAATTGAAGATTACATGCTATATTTTTGTCTGGTACAGAACATAATATTGTTGCCATCTTAAAGAAAGGTAAAACATCAGGAGTGTAGGGTGAATACAACTTTCTATTATTGAATTTAGCTACCTTTATTGATTCTTACGTTAATCAAAGTTAACTTTAATATTAGCTCAGGATCTCTCCTAATTCAGATTTCACATTTGGTTGAAGATAATTAATAGTACTGTTGTTTAAATGTATTCGTTTAAATTATTTTTGGTGCTACTCATTCTCCAGATTATCTTTGGTTGGGTAATAGTTTGGGGAGGAAAAGCCAAACCGGTGCAAACGCAATAAACAATGAAATAATGAATGTGACACTAACAAAGGCACTTAAGAGGTAAAATTAACTGTGGACATGAAGTCAAAAGTGCAAGGGTAAAAAGAAAGGTTTTCATTTAGTAGTAACAATCAGATACTTTGGTTTCATCTTTACCTTCAGGCAAGAATATTCCAAAGCCAGGGTATCACAACAGATTCCTCAAAGTTTGACATGTCACAGTTTGTAAGCCTAGATAAGTGCTTCTCAGCATGGCAACTTTATGCTTAATATCTTAAGCATGGACTTCAAGTCCATGCAGCTTAAAGTTGCCAAGTTTGAAATACATTGCTCTAGATGATATACATTTTTTCCCCCTGGTACAGCATCTTCTGGTAGATTGTTTAATGCAACATCAGCTCATAAATTGTTTGTAGTATAAATGCTAAGGGTATAGGTATTAAGAACAAGCTATACCTAATACTTTTCTAAAGTTTCCTGTTAGTGATAAAAACCTCTTGATTAATTTTGCTTACGTTAATTGAGTGCTGATACTTTGTTTGCTTTCAGTTCAGGAAGATAAGAGATTGAGAAAGTGTTTTTCACATTATATTTTTATATTTTTAAATGTGCAAATATTAAGTCTGTACTACTTAAAAAATCATAAAAATAATTGAGTAATTGACATCAACATATATTAGTAAGAACATTTGTAACCTTATGTGATGAACCTAACAATGATGCTTGTTTATCTTGCACAGTGAATACACTGAAAATACATTGTTCTAATTAATTTTGTCAGTTGTGGATTAGAACAGGAATGTTTTCATAAACCAGATTTTACTTGAGGAATGCCAATAGTCAGCCATAATCAGTAGACCAAGTTTGTTGCATTTCCCGTAGGCTTTCTCCTGGGCTTCAGTGACCAGTAAAAACCTGCCTCCTAGTGGTACTATTTCTTCTTCTGGAATTCCAAGTCATGTCAAAGCACCAGCCTCACAGGTAACCAATCTGTGGATGCCTTAGGTTATTTTCTTGTTTATGTCTGAAAACTCTTTCATTATTTTTCATATACAGCTGACTCTACTGTATTTGTTTGCAGGCTGCAATAATGATCTGATAGCACAGTCATTGTGAACATTTCAAAAATGCTTGTGAAAGAGTAGTGGAAGATATCTGGAAATATTAGGGAGGGAATAGAACTGCCTTAATAGAAATCTAGCTAACACATTCCAGGAACAATTTACATAATTCAGAATTCCTCATTTCTTTACATATATCTCAAGCAATTTGAAGAAAGTTAGAAAATTGTGCACATACAGTAATTCCCAATAGATTATTTAGCAAAATACTTAAATAAAGATTTGTGGCTAAATATTAATCTTCATATATTCATATTTAATATTTGAAAAATATTTTTCTTATTAGAAAAACATAGTTATGGTTTATATCATTGTTGCTGTTTATTTCCTATACTAGTTCTGGAAACAGCAAAGCAAAATCTGTATTTTCTACATATCCTCTGCAAGCTAAATGTTTGTGTGAATGAAGTTAATAGTATATTTTTCCAACAAAAAATATTAGAATTTCCTGATAAAAAGATACAGTTTGGTCTAATAGTTAGGGTGCTGGCCTAAAAATCAGCACTTAAACACTGATTATTAGGCCCCTGCTAAGCTGATTTTGCATCAATCATGCTGTCTTAGCACAATCAACAGAGATGAAGTTTTTTTTAAAAAAAAATCATCGCTAATAACTAGTTTGCATAAAGTCTCTTTTATGACGTTAGTACAGGAGGGAATTAGTTCTGAGTTAGAAGGCTTTGTTTGCATTTTTGATCATTTTCAGAAAGAAAAACAAGTAGCCATTGACAAACCTAGATTAGAATTTAGATTACTACTGGTTGTGTACTATATGTTACAGGTAATGTTTATACCAATGAGTTAATTCTGTTTGATGACTTAGGATTGTATGGTTTGGGATTAATAGTAAACAACATTTTCCTGACCTCTAAATAATCTATAATTAATCTAAAACGTGTGTGTGTGTGTGTGTGTGTATTGAATATTATGTATAATAAAGTGTCCCAAACTTCCTCATCATAGCACACTACTGGGCCTTGAGCCATTTGGTACTGGGCCATGGAAGAAGCGAACGTCCTTGCGCAAGCATCCCCATTTGCATGAGCAGCAGGCAAACACCTGTGTATATGCTCCATTTGAACAAGTGGCAGGCACAAGTGCCCACAGCTTGAGCAAATGGAGCTGCGTGCATGCTTTCCTGCTACTCACATGGAACCATTCCCTATTCCACCCCACCCCCCCAAGGGACCACCTAAAAGCTACTTACTACCTGGTACCAAAGGTCCAGTGTCCATTTCTCACATGCCCCACGATCGCATGACTGCATTTTGAGCACTCAACAAACAGGCTTTTATGGTCATTTGAAGCATCCCATTCCAGCATTCCATTTACTTCCAGTTTTCAGCAGAAACAGCCCATAGCAAACAATGGATTTGCTTTATGATTGTCATAAAAGTAAAAATGTATCTGCTCATGTGGTGACTTGCTTTACAATAATCATAGCAGGCTCCACTATGGTAGTAAATTGAGAATTATTTGTATGTTATTTCATGCATTAATCTGAAAATTAATGTAACCAAAGAGCAATGTAAATTATACATGGTGGAAATATAGTTGTTTTTAACAAATAATATGCCTGGATGACCTGAGGATATACAAGTTGCTTGATCTAGAGCCTAATTGTTTAAAGTAAATATCCCCCAAAAAAAGAAATAATCTGCAATGAGATTAGAAAAAAAAATCCCTCCTCTTCCTCAACTTCAGAATTTCTAGAAAGAAGGTATTTGCAACTATAAAATTCCAAATTTATTAGCAGGAGGATAAGAAAGAAAATACTCCCAACTTCTGAAATTTCTTCTCCTTAATATCTTCCCATTCCCTCTGACTGGCTTTAACTTGGTTCTAGTGTAATGTAATTGCTTCTTCCTATTTTTATATTGGTTACTTGCCTTTGTGATAGATAATTTGGCTTTTACAAGTTTCAGTTTCACTCTGGACTGAAAAAAATGTATGATTCCAAATACCTCATATACCCATTTTGTACATGTACGGGATGATTAATATTTTTCTTCTGAAAGCAATACATAACTACTTGCCTATAGGGCAAAATAATGAGAAAAATGTAAAAATTTCTCATAAGGCTAATATTTTAGTTCCAATCAATATGAATAAAATATACATTAGACATGGGTTACCAGGCATTTTGTTTATGATTTTCTTAGCTTGTAGAGCAACAAACCATCTAAGTATTGAAAATGTAGAATAAATAGTTAATAGGGGGGTTGTAGTACCACATAATACACAATGCTCATGTTTTGAATTTTATTATCTTATCTAATTATCTAATTTTTTTTTCCAGCAAAGAATCGAAACAAAATCCGAAAACCAATCCCAATCACCTCGTGTACGTGAACAGCGTCCAAGGGAGAGACCAGGTTTTCCATCAAGGGGACCCAGGCCAGGTATTCTTTCAATTCGTTGTGAATTTCCTAGATTTCCATGAAGATCAAGTTATGAATTTTCACTTAAAGATTATAGACTGAATACATGCAAGTAAAAACAACAACAACATAGAAGTACCTTTTAGGTTAGGTTAGGTTAGGTTAGGTTTATTCAACTTGTATGCCGCCCTATTCCCGAGAGACTCAGGGCGGAGAACAACCATGGGGGGAGGGGTACAAATAACAACAATTACAGACAAACAAATTAAAATATAAACAACAGTCGCAACATTCGAGTGGGGCCAGAAGATTCTTCAGCCCCAGGCCTGCCGGAACAACCAGGTCTTAGTGGCTTTGCGGAAAGCCGGAAGGGTGGTGAGGGTCCTGATCTCAACGGGGAGATCGTTCCAGAGAACCGGAGCAGCCACAGAGAAGGCCCTCCCCCGAGGAGTTGCCAGCCGACACTGGCTGGCAGATGGAATTCGGAGGAGGCCTAGTCTGTGGGATCTAATAGGTCGTAGTGGGGGTAATCGGCAGGAGGCGGTCTCTCAAGTACCCAGGTCCAATACCATGTAGGGCTTTTAAAATTAGGTGGGGGGTAAGGACTGTTCATGGATCATTGGAGATTAGGTGAGAACTAAATGTGCTAGAATGAAAGAATATAAAACAAAATATTATTAAGTAAATAAGTATGCTAGATAAGAAAAATAAATAGGGCTATGCAAAGCACTTTTCAATTTTACTTTCAATCTATAATTTTATGAAACTTAGAATCTGAAGATAGAATCAGTGTTCTGAGTATCAAACGGTTTGTTTCATGTGTTTGGAAGCATTCCAAGTTTAATATGTGTTACATCATGTTTGTAGTTCCCCCAGAACACTTTGCACTCATGACAACTTGATTTTGCCAGATGTTCCATGAAATTTAATTCATAAAACATTTCAAAATGAACCTTTTGTAAACATAACTTGAGTGACCCTAATCTAACAATATAGTGATTTTTAAAAATATTGTGATAATTCAGGAAGTCCTTGTTTAGTGATTGCTTCATTTAACAACAGTTCACAGTTACAACAGTAATGAAAAAAATAATCTTTTCAGATCTGTAAAACAAAGGAAAGCTGAAATAAGAACACAAGCATATTGGTGGTTTCATTTAGCAGCTGCTTTACTTAATGACCAAGTTACCAATCCCAGTTTTGGTCAATAATGAGGACTACCTATAATAAATTTTTGAGTTCCTTGCTCTTTTAAAAATTTCCTTCGTGAACATAGTTCAGATTTATAATCTTATGCAACAGCTGAACAGAGCCTTAAATAATGTTGTTTCTGAGTAACAAACTTGCATTAGATGTCAAATGAAATTGACAGTGAAAATCACATGAATGCTATATGAACTGCACAGAATTGTTCTGCATAAATATATGGAACAAATATATTCATGTAACTATATCTATGTTTACTGGAACAGTTAGGACCCTATTTGGTATACTGGTTAAGGTGCCAGACTAGAAATCTAGTCCTGCCTTAGATCTGAAAGCCAGCTGAGTCACTGGGTGAGTCACTGTCATCAGTCCAGTTCACTTCATGTTGTTGCTGTGGAGAAAATAGGAAACTAGGAGGAGGAAGGAGTATTGGTTATGTTTATCACCTTGCTATTCATAGAAATAATAAAAATGAGATAAAAATATAAGAGAAAAGAACAATTCAGTTGTTGAAATATTAGGGAATATAGTTTTATGGCCCTTTGTGTAATCAAAGTGCGTAAACTGCAACTTGTGAGGCTAAGTAAAAACTGCAATAAAAATCTCTAATAGCAGATAAAATATACTGTAGGGTCATAAGAATTTTTCTGTGTCAGAAAAATTAGGCTGCACTGCTAGATAGGTATCTTTTTTAATGACCTTTATAGCTTTTTTCATTGATAACAAAATAAGCAAGTCTATTAAACATATTTTTACAGAATATGTATAAAACATTTTTATAAAAAAATACCAGGGGAGGCTCACAATGATTATATGCACCATATGCTTAGAAAAAGCTGAGTTCAACAACTTTTACAGTTAAAAATATAATATTTTTGTTTTGGATTTTACATGATTCTGGCAGTGAAAGTTATGAAAGGGACAGGAATTATGAAGGTCTATCCTCCCTAATTATTTCCAGTGAACATTATTCGGCCCTCCAAAAATTAGAAATGTTTAATTTTAAGCTCGCAGTTATAAGAACTAAATAATTCCTGTAAAAATAGAAATTGGGCTGAAATTGGACAAACATTTTCATTTATATTCTTCATATCCTTGTATATAAATTATACTTCCTATTTAACTTTAGTAGACTAACAATGTATTTAAGCAAATCAATCAATTTTGAATAAATGAAGCTAAACTTTTTACAGGCTGTCAGGTTTGGCTGCTGCTAAAGTAGCTATTTGAATCATGGCCAATAAGGTTTGAAGCAGATATGCATAAAATTTTGTCTCCTGATTTGTCTATTGGTCCATCTCAT
The DNA here is from genome assembly GCF_009769535.1 of Thamnophis elegans. Classification (NCBI taxonomy): domain Eukaryota; kingdom Metazoa; phylum Chordata; class Lepidosauria; order Squamata; family Natricidae; genus Thamnophis; species Thamnophis elegans. The sequence goes on along the minus strand of NC_045558.1, from coordinate 90,207,426 downwards.
TATACTTACAGGCAGCAGCTCTCAAGAGCTAAACATATTTTTTTTTCTATTCTACTAGTAATTGTCCTTGGGAACTACAAAGCCAGATATTTTCACCCATAAGTTTCTTTGTAACCAAAAAGATTTAGCCACATATGTTTTATGTATGGTAATAAGCCCTTACTTTGAGGGAGCATGTGTAGTGTTCTACTGCCGAAAAGAAAATAAATCCTCTTCCAAAGTTTTCCTGATTTCCCCCCTCTTCTGTGGCATTTTATTTCTTGTAATTTCATGGCTGATTCTATCTACAAGATACAATTATTAAGTAGAACAAAAAGAAGCTTATAGAATTCCTTGGCAATACTTGTTTTGGCTATCAATAAAGGAAAATATTTGTAGCTCAGGGTTGAAATGAGGGGTCTGAGCTTGCTTGTTTTCTTGCAGATGTTTCATTATCCAAACTAGGTAACACCATCAGTGCTAGCAAGAATTGGGGTTAGCTATCAGTTTATATTCTAGTGTCTTGCCCTGTCAGTGTTGATTAAGCTGTTTAATGTTGGCTTCTTTGGCAGTTTCTTGATTGGGATATTGCTTACTTGATTATTGATCTGATGTTAATCTATGCTGATCTAGGGACTGATAGCTGGTGGAGCAATTGTTTTGGGTAGATTTAAATTTATTAGGAAACCAGTAAAATTATATCTTCATTATTATTCTCTTTTGAGATTTTCAGAAGTTTTTCTAAAACATATTTGAGTCTAAAACAAGAATTATATGATTGAAATATAAAATTACCATTTTGTATGCTTGTTAAAAGATAAGATTTTACATTAATTTTTCATGTTTTCATTACCATAGGCCGGGGGGATATGGATCAAAATGAATCAGATAGTCGTCGAATAATTCGATATCCAGATAGTCACCAGCTCTTTGTTGGCAATCTGCCACATGACATTGATGAAAATGAACTGAAAGAATTCTTTATGAGTAAGTAATTTCTCTTTTATTTTGCTATGAAGCCTAGTGGAGAGATTTTTAAGCCCTATTATAATTGAAATATTAAACTGCTTCTATAAGTAACATGTCATTTCTGTCTAATCCATGAAATGCATTTTCCCTAATCACCAATGTTATACTTTTACAGGTTTTGGGAATGTTGTGGAACTTCGTATCAATACAAAAGGTGTTGGAGGAAAACTTCCAAACTTTGGCTTTGTGGTTTTTGATGACTCTGAACCAGTTCAGAAAATTTTATTGGCCAAAGTAAGTAACTTGACTATAGTCACTGGATAGTGATTACCATAGGGAATTTAGTTTGAATCAGTTCTGAAATTTGTTTACAAGTCCTATATTGGTCTTCTATTAGCAGATTTCTCTAGATGAAGAAAAAATAGTGAAATTGAAATATCTATTCTTGAGAAATAATTGATTGCAGGATGGAGTGAATGTTTTCCTAGATCCATTGTTTCAAGTTTAAATATGGCATTGATAAATTTTGAGCTAGAACATGTTTTTCATATAAACTATTATTGGCCTGTGGCTTTTGGATATACAACTAACTAAGCTTTTTGGTATTACCATTCTTCCCTCTCTATTTAAAAGCCTATAATGTTCCGGGGTGAGGTGCGTTTGAACGTAGAAGAAAAAAAGACCAGAGCTGCTCGTGAAAGAGAAACTCGAGGTGGTGGTGATGATCGCAAGGATATTCGACGCAGTGACAGAGGGGGTTCACGTGGCATGGTGGGTGGTGGAATGATGCGAGACCGTGAAGGCAGAGGGCCACCTCTGAGAGGAGCCATGGCCCAGAAGCTTGGCTCTGGAAGAGGAACAGGGCAGATGGAAGGCCGATTCACAGGTCAACGTCGCTGAAGATCCATTGTTGGCAGGCAGTCTTGACAGTGATACGTTATTCGTCATGTTTGCATTTTTGTTAATTTTCTGGCTTTGGAATGTAACATAGCCTTTTTTTTTATCATTTCTTTGATGTGAAAGACATCCTTTGATCACCAGGTAAATTGTGGTGGACATTCTTTTCCTAATTTCATGACAAGTCATAATGTTAATTTATAAATTAGACTTGGGGATTAGGGACCGAGAAATGATCATTTAAACTTTCTGCAGCAACAACAAAGGACAGAGGGTATGACTAATTGAGTTAAGGTCTTTCCAATGTGTTAAAATCTTTCTGCTGCACATTTTGTTTAAGTGTTACTGTTGGAAATGCAAATAGTGCAATCTTTGAATTGGAAAAGCTTGCCCCCCCCCCTCTTTTTTTCTTTTAGAACTCTTGATTCCAAACAACTCATGTTTTGTGAACTTTAAACGCACTAATGGGTACCTGCCTCATCTTACATTGACATCTGCTGAAAGCAGCAAGGAAAAATAATAGCTTGTGAAACAATGCGGGCATCTGCTCTGCTTGCTGTGACCAATATATGTACACATAAACTTAACAAGACTAAAAATATGTTCCAGAAGGAAACCATTTAGCTGTAAACACAAATGTAAAACTTCAAAAATCATAGTCCTGAATAGAAAAAAAAAGGTTTTTTCTTTTGTAAAAGTCTTATGAGCTTTCTGCCTCTCTGTAAACGGGGATGGTTGATTGCTCAACACACTCCTCTTACCTTTTCCCTTTCTGTAAGCAGTGTACAGTGAAAAATTGTCTTTACTGTATTGAGGTCTCTGGTAATGTAATAAGCATGATGGTGCCTTCTATTAAATACATCATTCCAGTCTTGCTGGTGATTTTGTACAGTATAGTGTATGAATGGCTGTGCTGCAAAACTTTAACAGCTGTAAAAATGTTTATAAAATCATTGTATAAAATTGCAGTATCTTTAAATCAGTAAAGGCTACTGGAATATTACTTGCCTAGCTCTATAGTTAAGTTTTTGAAGCCTTTGAACAAAAGAGGTATTAAGTGGTAGATGCTTTTTAAAAATTGAAGTTTGGTTATAGAATTGAGTATTCCTTTTGCATAGACAAGTCCAAAGTTAATTAAGTGGGGGGGGGGGTTGTTTTAAGTGTACTCCAGATAACATATTTAACATACAACTTGTTACACTGAAGGATACTGCAATTTTCATAGAGCAGGGAAATCGCTCAAATACTTGCTACTTTCAATTTTTGAACTATCACCCATTTTGCACAAACTTTGAAGTGACTTTGCCTACAAGGCTCAGATTTGTACATAGAGGGAAGATCTCTTCTTATGTATTTGGACTTGGTGGAGCATCTTGCGTTTGGGTGAGAGGTTTGCTGTTTCCAGTTCCTGTTTGCATAGATAGCACATTCCAGAAAACCGCAGATGTAGCGAACAGAACTCCCCAGCTTCATGCTAGACAGTTCAACAAACCCTCACTCAGGTTTATTCTTGAAGAGGGGAGATAAAAGCTTGTGACCGTTCAGAACTGCTCTAAACATGGAAGACCTCATATGCTACGATGTAACAAAAACCTGTAATGCAAGAAGCATTTGGTGAAACCAACCATTTGTTGTTTCCCAAAAATGTGGAAAATTTTGCCTGTAGGTTGAGGTGTGGAGTAAGTTTATATTGTTTTTTACTCCCCAAATTGAGATCTTCCATGTTTGATGGTAAGTCTTGCACTATTTTCATACACTTTCTGGGGTACATTTCTCTATTTCCATGTTTATGTGAGGGGAGGGGCCGTGCTGAATTGTTTCATTTTCAGATGATACCTGGATATGTAGTACTTGAATGCTTCTACATGAACTATGTTGAATTCGAAACCTTTTTTTAAACTGCTTTTCTCAACAGGCAGTTCTGTACCAGTGTTTCAGTATTTATATTTGGCTTTTTAGTGCTATAATATTGCCCTACCATCTTCTGTAAAACTGTTAAGGCAAACAGCACTAATGGAATAATGATAAATAATGTAATGACAATTAGAGGAGCTACCTAGCCATTGAGCTTTCCAGTTTGCTTCTTTGAATGCCATGAAATAACTATTGGAAGCATACACAGATGTTTACATGGTGATTGTTCACCTACTTAATAGTGGATACATAGTGTTCTTGTCCCTCTTTTCAATAAATGTACCTCTAGAAGAAAAGAACAGATCTCTTTGACCTATTTTATTGCTGATTTGTTGATATAGGTAATATTGCTATTGTTATAGTCCTATGTCAACAAACTTGCTTTAATCATCTTTTGGCTTTAATAGGTATGCAAACAAATGGAATTACCCTCTTTATTGCTGTAATGTGTTGAGCATTATATGCTAGTAGAACCTAGTTTAATTGTTGCAGGTGGAAAATATTTACTTTTAAGTTTCCATTTTTGAATGTGTTTTGACTAAACATACTAATAAACTACTGATGTCTGCAGCATTTACAAATGGTCCAGAATTCTCTCTCAATGTGATTTAGTATTCCAGTTTAGCAACTTTCTGGCAGGTAGTCATGCTTTGGTGATGTACAAAACTGCCTCATCCACATCATTTAATTCTGAACTATGGTACAGCTTAACAATGGTAATTGGGACGGGCAACTCTGTTGCTAAGCAACAGTCTTTAAAGCATAACATCATATGACTGTGCCTGATTTATAGTGGCAGTTGTAGCAGTCTCGGCTACTGTTAGATAAATCCTAATGGTTGCAGCATCCCACCATATCTCTGATTTCCCCATTGTTTGTGTCAGATGTTGGCAGTGACAACCATAAAATGTGATCGTATGAATGTGGAATCGACAACCATAATAAATCCAAGCCAGTTGTCAAATGCCTAGATTGTGATCATGTAATCACAGGGACACGAAGACAATAACTATGAGACCCCTTCACAAGGACATCTTATTCAGCTGGTTGTCAACAAGAACTATCTGTCTAAATTCCTGTTGATTGCAGACATTTCATTCTATATTTAACACAAATGCTAAAATATTTCTTTTTTATTAACTCATTGCTGCTTACAATTTACTGTTTTTATTTTCTTCAATAAAATCAGGCATCTTTTCAAATTTACTAGATGCTTTGCAATGATAAAACAGCCGAAACTTGACTTTAAAAACCAAAGCAGGTACAAAATGATCACTTAATTATTCTACACTGCATATCACTTGTGCTGGTGAGCTCTCATTTCTGTATTGCTGTGGTTATTTCATATGATTAGTTTGTATGTTTTTGATGATGTGCCATCCAGTTTGTATCAGTATTTAGTGATCAACTACATGGATTTTTCCCAAGTAATCTGTAACGTCCCTGAGGCTATACACACTGTTCTTGGAACAGAATATAATCTATTCCCAGCCTGATTCTTTAGATTTTGTAAAGGTGCATTTGCTGCTGTAGTTGAGTCCATCCATCTTGAATTGATCATCACCATGTCTTTCTCAACATTGTAAAATTCTCAAGAGAGCTAGACCTTCCCATAATGTGTTGAAAATATGATAATTTGACCTTCATCATTTGGGCCTTGAGGGAGTTTTTGTGAGTTTTCACTGGCTGTTAAATGATATATTTTTCCACTTCACAGAAGATGAGTAGCTAAAGCAGTTCTTTAATTCTATTGTTTGACACCTTGATTCTTGTGGGATTGCAATATATGTTTGGCACCTGATGAAACCGTGACTGATTATGTGTATTTAAAATGGCATGCAAAATTGTTTCTTTAGATGAGAATCATTTTAGTAGATACATCTTTACCAAGAAAAACTAAAAATCTATTCAATGAGAATTTAAATTATATTTCACGAGGTCTATGAAATTGATTACAAATAGTCCTCAATTTATGACTGGGTGCTTAATAGCTATTCAAAGTGACAACGAACTTACAACTCAGTTCTGAGGTTAAGGCGGCTGCAGCCTTCCCACAGTCATTTGCCTTTATGACCAAGTGCCTCCTCCCTGCTTAGTTGCCTCCACATAGTGTACTCAAGCCTTTCCCCTTATACCGGGGAAAGCCTTTACTCAGGCCTTTCCCCCATTATGCCCTACAAAATTTTCCTTCACTGGATCCCTATAGGCTTTCCCCCATACGGGTCATCTCAGGCCTTCCTACCCCACCAGATCTTTCCAGCCTTAAATCTGATTCCTACCTCGCCAATCTCCATAGACTCATCTAGGACAGTCCTCTAGAGGAGGGGGAGGCCTGCTGTGGCCTAAGAGTTGGGAAGCAGAACACAGGGTGTCTTGGGTTGGGAGAGGCCTTAGAGAGCCCAGGGAAGTGGCCTGCACTAAGCCTTAGGGGGCCTCTCCCTGAGGGGGAAGCACCTGTACTCCACTCAGTGACCCACATGTTCATTTAACAGCTTCATCGGGGGAAAGAGCAAAGAATAATGGCCATTAAGCAAGCCTGTCTCAATGCCTATCATGACATGTTTGTAATGAGAAGGCTTCATTACAGTCATATGTTAAGGACTATTTGTATATCTTATGCTTTATAGCTGCATATGGAATGTTTGGTGTTATCTGAGTTTGGTTGTTTCCTTGCAGACATTACTCAGCTAGGTAATATCTGAGTGTTAACAGCCTAAACAAGGAACAACCAAGGAGAAACAACACTGCACCAAAACTAGCAAGGAGAACTATATACAAACAAGAAGCAAATCCCACATTCAGTAACACTGAAGATGTTAGCTAATTGGGTAATGAAACATCTGCAAATAACCAAGCTCAGAAGCAAGGACTCCACAATTTAACTCTGAGTTGCACTTATTATTTTTATTGCATAAGACTTGCTTCATATACTCACTATAGTTGAGTTTTGTTTTGCTTCGCTGGTTTGTCTTGCATGTTTTTTTTTCTTTCATTGTGCTCAGTTTAGTTTTCTGGCAATTATATAAATATAGTCTGCTCCTAATCTCCTAGTCTAGTTTGCAGATAGACATAGATATAGAATCATAGGGCTGGAAGGAACTTTGGAGGTCTTCTACTCTAACCCCCTGCACAAGGCAGGAGACCTTATACCATCCTGTGGGATTTCATGGTGATGTCTCATTTAAGTATTTAATCTGGCCTGGCCATCCTTATCTCTCAAGGGCAGCCAAAAACAATATTTAAACATTGGAAAATTAACCATATCCTGAAGCTAAATAATAGACGGTATGGATGGTTTTGCCTAGACTTAACTGCATACTTTAAGAACATTCAAATCTTTCATATCTGGAAAGTAAGTAGGTATTCTGCCACTGAGAACATAGCGAGAAAATGAAGCAAAATGAGAAGGGAAAAAATGTAAAACTCTCTTATTCTTGATAAATATAAACGATTTTTTTTGAAAAACATTGCAGAGGGAATTTGTGCTGTTGATCATTATTTCTATCATAAGGCATGATGTCCAAAGATAATGCACAAATTTGGAAGACAGGTAGAGCATCATTCAAAGTCTGTATCTAATGAACATAACATCACAAACTCCACATGCTGAACAAATATTGAAAGCAATCATAAAGAGCTACAACCAACATATCACTTAGTCTTTAACATGTTAAATTCATGTATATGTCATTCTCAAGGTTTGAATAAGAAATTTAGCCAAGTAAGCTTGTACATCTTCCACCAACATGCTCTCTGCATCTCATCAGAAGATGTAAATTGAACTACAATACATATTCTTCTTTTTCATTGTATAGAGTACTGATGTTAAATTCTGAAACAATAGATGTACATCACTGTCTCCTTGTATAAAATTAAATTTCTGGTCTTTTGAGTAGAAGAAATTCTGATTAAAAATGTAGTTCTTCCAAGAAGCTATATTAAAGCTTATTTAAAATAACAGCAGCAACAATATTTGAGTGGGGACTAGATCAGCTCTCCAGGTGATTAGCGGTTATTTTAAAGCAATATGAAGGCTCTGAAATAAAGCAAGATGCTTCAGTAATTTGACATCAGGCCTGAAATACGTGTAATAAGGTGATATATTTTTTCTATTCAATTTCCCCATGTCTTAGATTGCATTAGATCCCTGCAAATCCTATATCCTCTTGTCAAAGTAATGTACTTTTGGAAACAAACCTCTACGGAAAGAGTTAATACAATTACTGTATATGGCAAAGCCTTTATAAAAACACCAATTTTCAGTTCCGTTTCCTTTTAGGTTGAAATGCAATGTGAGTATTTGCTTGAAACCGGATCCTTATTGTCTCCTCTATTTCTTCAAGCAAGATAGAACTGTGATAATAAGATTTTAGTCATCTATAAAGTTGGATGAATATTTGTGCTGATAAATAAATAAAGGGAGACTAGTATAGATCTAGTTCAAGCTATTTAGCTGTCATCAGCTAGCCATACCCTTACTGGGAATCGAGCCTGTGCTGTATTGCCTCTAAGGCAGATGTGTTAATCATTGAGCCACAGAGCTCGACTCCTTATCAGCCAGCCAGGGTGAAAGGTATCTATTTAGATTTTACAACCCCCGGTATGCCCAAATATGGGAGGAAGATCACTACTTCCATATATATTACTTGTATTGGCACAATGTTAAAAGTGAAAGGCACAAGTGAATAAAGTGGCATCAAAATTTGTATATGTAATACAGTATTTTTTTTTCAAAATAGTATGATACTCAACTCATTCAATTTTACTGTGATGAATTTTGGAAATCCATTCAACAGAAAAGTCCATTTAGTTATTAGCAATAGCAATAGCAATAGCAGTTAGACTTATATACCGCTTCATAGGGCTTTCAGCCCTCTCTAAGCGGTTTACAGAGTCAACATATTGCCCCCAACAATCCGGGTCCTCATTTTACCCATCTCGGAAGGATGGAAGGCTGAGTCAACCCTGAGCCGGTGAGATTTGAACCGCCGAACTAGCAGTCAGCTGAAGTGGCTGCAGTACTGCACCCTAACCACTGCGCCACCTTGGCTCTTAAAAGCATGTAAAATATTGAATATTTTATTAAATTTATATGCTGCCCCTCTTGGCTAGAAGGGTCTGTAGGCAACTTGTAATCATGAAAACAACATGTAAAACATTAAAACAATATTAACACTGAAATTAATATACATTAATTTAAATTAACAAGGAGGAAAAGAAGGGAACACAATGACACAGGGAACAGGTGAAGTTAGACAACGTCCTAAATCCATCATCAGTGGAAATATATAGCACCAGCTATTTCTAGATAGGAATAGTCTGACAAAATAATTAATGTATTAATGAACTAGACATTTTTACAATATGCTTTGTGCAGGGCTAGTTTTCAAATGGATATGGAAGCTATCATTTTTACTATTTGATTCTAAAGTGAATATACAGTATCATGAATATATTAAATCTATTTTTAAGAGATTATGTTATCAAATCAAATGCAGGGTGTTCTGTTATCATCAAGCTTGTGTGTTCATAGAGTAACAGTTGTAAGGAATTTTGGAAGTTTTCTAGTCAATCCCTTGCTCAAGCAGGAGTACCTGTATCATTCTGGTCAAATGGCTGTCCAATCTCTTCTTAAAAACCTCCAGTCATTGAGCATCTACAGCAATGGTTCTCAACCTGTGGGTCGCAACCCCTTTGGGGGTCGAACGACCCTTTTACAGGAGTCGCCTAAGACCATTGGAAAACACATATTTTCAAAAAAAATACGGAAAACATAAAATAATTTTATGGTTGGGAGCCACCACAACATGAGGAACTGTATTAAAGGGTTGCGGCATTAGGAAGGTTGAGACCCTCTGATCTACAGCTTCTGGAGGCAAGCTGTTCCAATGGTTAATTGTTCTCATTATCAAGAATTTTCTCCTTATTTCTAAGTCGTGATTAGTTTCCATTCATTGCTTCTTTTAGGTTGTCTACTTTGTCAAATGCTTTTACTGAAATCTAAGAATCCACAGCAATTCTCTGATCCACTAATTTTGTCACTTTGTCAAAGAGTGCAATAAAATTTGTCTTGCATGATCTGTTTTTGATAAACCCATATTGGCTTTTAATTATGACATTGTCTATATCTGTTCACAGATTCATTGCTTGATTATCTTTTCCAGAATCTTTCCAGGTTTTGATGTCAGGCTGATAGATCTGTAGTTTTCTGGGTTTGTTTTCCCCCTTTTTTGAAGATGGGAACTACACCAACTCTTTTCCAGTCCTCTGGTAGTTCCCCAGTGCTACAAGATCTTTGAAAGATATGATTCAGTGGTTCTAAGATCACATCTGCTAGTTTCTTCAGAACTTTGGGGTATAATCCATCTGGTCCTGGTGATTTGAATCCATCTAAAATGGACAGGCGTTCCATTTTCTTGCCTATTTTAATTAGTCCATCTTTTAAGGTTCTGTTTTGGCAGGCTGGGCTATTTTTTCCATTTGCATGACAGATACAAAGAATGAATTAAGCAGCTCTGCTTTTTCTCTGCTGCCCATCACTTCCTTGCCATCTTTTCCCATTAGTAATATAAATTGGTACTTTGTTGTTTAGTGGATAACCATTTTTCTCTGAAAAATTACAATCTAATAACGATGTCACCGTAACACCACTGCAGAAATGAGTCAACGTAAGAGAAGTTCTAGATACAAGAATCCAATTACTATATGGAATTTCCTCCCTACTTTTATTGACAGGATCACCACCTGAAGATTTTTTTTCTCAGTGCATGATAAAAGGGTTCATGTGCATCTTTCGTTGGTTGTTGTTATAGTTCTTATGCTTGTTATCTTGTGACATAACTTTAACTAGGGTTGTGCATAGCTATAAAGAGGTTTGTTGCTGTGTCAGAGATATGAGCAAAGCATTTTTCTGAAGTAACATCACAAAGCAGTGCCTACTTGGTGTCAACAGAATGGCAGGTTCATTTTCTTTCCTTGATAATAGACATTTCTGTGCACATAATGCAGAAGCAAAAATAAAGTGGCTAATCAAAATAGATTAGATTAGATTAGATTTAATAAATTTCTAGGCCGCCCAATCCCGAAGGACTCCGGCTATATATTATCTGGACTCTTTCCAATCAGGTTTCAGATCTCAATATGAAACAGAAACAGCACTGGTCACATGTTGATGATCTCTGGTGAGTGTAAGATCCATCTTTGCTCTCAACCTCTTAGTGGCTTTCAATATTATTAACCATGGTATCCTTTAGAGCCAGCTGAAGTCATGGCTGGGCAGCACAATCCATGGCCATTCCTTTGCGGTGTGCCAAACGGCTTGGTACTCACTCTCCTCCTTTTAACATACATGAAATCGATAGGAGATCTGCCATCATGGGATGAGATACTATCAGTCACCAGATACAAACATGAGTACCATCAGTACATTGATGATACTGAAATTTATATCTCCATCCCTGGTGACCTAAGTGATGTTATTGCTGTCCTCTTAGGGTAACTCTAACCCTGGAGGCTGTGGAGGTCGGGATGGAGGACAATAGACTTTGGCTGCATCCTGATAAGATCATGTTGCTTTGGGGTTGCTTTGGGAAATAGGATTTTTAACATCTGGATGTGGTTAACATTGTTCTGGATGCAGCTGCACTGCCCCACAAACCTGGTGCACAACCTGGGGATTCTCCTGGACTGATAACTGCTCTGGAGAGATGGGAGAAATATATAGACTGAATAGGAAAGATGTAGAAGTCGATAGAGACAAAGATCCAAGAGAGAAGTATGGAAGGTAATCCAAAAAATGAATAAGAATTGAAGCATTAAAATGGGCAAGAGATGAGGGATAGAAAGGAAAGGTCTTTTAATTTAATGGTGAACTGACTGAGGCCTAAAAGTTAGAATAGAGGTAGAAATAAGAGATGGGAATAGTAAAATATGGGAAAACTTCAAGGCAGAAATGGTTCCAAAGAAGAGGGAGGCAAGTTCTGCAATTACTTTGGTCAATAGACAGGAAACTGAAATTGACTAGTTGCTAAATAATCATTTCTTACTATACAATAAAAGAAGTGAGTAAAAGTGGCAAATATAAGGAAGCTGTCAAAAGTTGCTGAACTAGACAGATATTTGTTTTTATTAGTGGCTAGATGCTGAGCTAGATTATTATTTTCCAGATGCCACCAAGTAGGGACACTCTGGATTCTGTTTTAGAATGCTACTGGAACAATGCTACTACAATGTTATCAAATTAAATATAATAAAATACTGCTCTCCATACCTTTTGGAAAAGTTTTTTTTTTTTTTCAAAACACAGAAAGTGGAAGAAATCATCTGTAGAAGTACACAAAGTGCTGCTGAACAAGGTGAGCAAAATGATAGAGGCATGCTAGTGATCAGAAGGGAAGGAGGATGCCTGCAACTCACAATGTTTCCCAAGCACCCCTCAGCTTATAAGTGTTTTTCCCCTAGTGAGGCCAGTCTATCAGGGCAACCTGGCCTACCCAACAATGGGACAGAGCACACTGCTTCCTCTCTGCTTATAGTTAGAAGAGATCTCCTGATCTAGCCTCTAAAATAATGTCTGGTAAAGCATTAAATATAATAATAGCAGCAGCAGGTACAACTTTATTTATTTGTGGTCTGAGAACAAGTAATGGAAGTTACACATTAAAAAAAACCACCCAGAAACACAAGAAGGGTTAAAAACAAAACAAAAAATATGCTGGTTTTCCTTTGAAGAATTACACATTTACACAATATAACTTCAGAAAGTGTAATAGGTGATGCTAACATTGTTTTGTTGGGGAGGAAACTAGTTTTATATAGGTATTCTTCGGTTACTGACAATTTAGGGAGGTTCAAATCATGGATTGGGAATGAGATCAGACCTATTTAGGAAGACTGGGATTGTTAGTATCACATGATGGTTCAGTGGTAATATACAAAAGGGGATAAGACTGTCTGAGGAAGGGCTCGTTCTCTCAAAGTGAATTGCTTTGTCAAGGTGGATTGCAGCTGATCTGCACAAACCTTGTTTAATCTCTTGTAATTTATATGGTTGTTTTAGGCACTTTAATGTATTAAAAGGGCATATTGGGGAAATGGAAACCTCACGTTCCAAATGACAGCCAGAGTTCTCGGGCTTTGGCACCAAAAGGAATGAGTTATTTTCTCACTTCAAATGAGGTCAGACCTGATTTTGTATTAAGATGATCAGGGACCGAAATAGCTGTTGGACGTTTTTTAAGCTATAGTGGGTTGTTTCTACCCTTAGGAACAGTGAGATCCCCCCATTTAAATTCTCAGAGCCCCATTTCTATTATGATGTTCCATCTTGGGGAAACAGTAGCCTTGGGAGAAATGAGGCACTGTTAAAAAAAACTTCTGCTCCGAAGAGGAAAAAGGCGATAGTACCACGCTCGGGGCAACTGCATCTATCCTGCCTTCGAGTCTCTGAACTTTTCATCACTAAAAGAATTGGAGCATCCTTCAAACCACCGGCAATTCCCTTCCCCTTCTTCCAACTTGTCCGAGCCCAAGTTTTGCGCAGCCATATCCTACCATTGTCTCTGCCGCAAAGTAAAAAGGAGAGGGAAAAGAGAAACAGGGAAAGGTATTCCTTTGTCATTCACCGCGAAGCCTAGATTTTGTTACACGTCCCTGGCTAATCTTTCTTCCTCAAGCCTTGGGATCCCTTTTTCTGACTGATCTACTCTCCATCCTTGGAAAACGGCACTTGCTTTTATATTGACTAAAGATCCTTCAACCTTATTATTAACTGCATATTTGCCTCAGAGCATAGGAAGACCAGAATCTTCACTGATACCTCTTCCATCAGAATCTGGAGTTGCCCCTCCTTCCCTGGCGGCGTGCATCGGCTCCTGCTCTTGCTATGTGTTGTGCAAGAGCAAGCGGACTGTTGCCATTGGTTACTGCCTGGGCCTTTGCGTTCCATTCTCGCAGCCGCCGCTAAATTCGCGTTGTGCGTATCCAACACTTCTTTCCATTGATTTGTGGCTCCCCAAGAAGCCTTGCAGCTGAGTGGGTGATGGTGGTAGGCACGGGCAAGCTTCGCCAGGGAACTTTGCAAGCGGAACAGGCTCGGTGAGTTGCGTCCACAGCTGCAGGTGCAAATAACTCCATAATCAGAAATAGTGCAATCTGGATTTTATATTCAGATAGTGTTACTATTTTGCCAAGAGGAAGGCGGCTTTAGGACAGTGATGTAACAAGGCCTGCAGTAAGATTTATGGTGCAGGTCCTTTCGACAGCGTACTCTTAATTTCTCACTGACCTTCCTGTCCCGGACACCCCAGTCCTGCCAGAAAGGCAACTCGGAGAGTGGCTCCGGAAGAGCGGGCTGGAGACGGAGCTCTAATAGAGTGGTAATCCTGTAGGAATTTATACCGCTCCCCGCTTTAAATATCTACGTGAAAATATGAGATGAGATCCTTTCAGTTTTGTAGTTTAATTAGGAGATTGCGGTTCTCCAGTCTCTCAAATCAAACGTGGAATGTCCACTTGAAAATCGTACCCTATTACTAACCGTGGATGGTGAGTCTGGCTGACAGCAAGTAACCAAGATGGCATGTGATTTAAACAGTAGCTTTGCTGTTTTGGAAGTCCTACTAAGGCTGGTATTTTAGGACCTCCTATTGGTGGCTCAAGATAGGAATGGACTTTTTTAAAAAAATACTAGAGGCTAGTTTGTCAGTTTAGTTTTGTATGTTGTGTATCTTCTAAACCTATCACAGTACTGCATTGATTGCTACAGGCACTATAATGTGCTTCCAGATAGCTTAATTTTACTTCTCCGGGTATTAAACTATTTTTTGAAGTCATTTTTCAGTTTTCTTCAGGAGCTGCAATTAGATACGTGCGGGGAGGGGGTGAAGTTATAATCAGCAAAATGGGGCTTGCATCATAACACTTCCTGTTGCCGCCTTCGTAGGTGTGCCATTTCATGAATGCTCCAAACGGCAAATCTCACTCCATCCATCATCTTGCTGATTGTTTACTCTCCCCACTTTCTAAATTCCACTATCTAGATTCCTAATTCAAAGGAACATTTTTTTCCATACAGCCTTTCATAGTAGTGATCCAGCTTTCTTGGACATAAAACCATGGCTTGAGTCAATTTGATTCAGTTAAGGCACCTGGGTAAAAAACAAAGAAACCGAGCTTTAGCTCAACATAGGCAAGAAAACTGGCTGGCTGCCTCATGGCCAATATCTCTCTGTCCAACTCACATTGCAGGGTATTTTTGTGGAGCAAATAGGAAGAAGAAAGAGTAGTATTTGGTATGTTCCCCCTCTTAAGTTTATTTATTAAAAAATAGGTGGGATAAAAACATCTAAACCAAAGATACATATCTTGTTTGTATAATGCTTATTTTCAATGGCGATTGGGTTTTATTAAGGGAGATAGTAGGAAAGACTCCCTTCCGATGAAAACTCTGCTAAAACTGTACTTTTGCATTCCATTCAATATTGGTTAAAAAACACATTGCTAGACATTTTGGACTGCATATTTTTATTGGAAGTGCCTTTGAAATGACATACTTTTAAACATAGGTAAAACATTTGTATTACAATTTGTATTGTAGCTGCTGCCCTGTGAGAGTACAGTCAGGCTAAATCAGAATTTCTGGGAATGACAAAATAAATTTCAGATGGATTCACACATTTTCCACTCATATCTTTGTAGTATATATGAAGCATAGTTTACTTGCTCCCTCCCCCCCCCTTAATAGTATGATTTTATGATGAAATTGCAGACTTTCATCTATTTGTTTTTTTAATTTAGGATTTTTTTAAATGTGTCCCTAATTTTTTTGTTGTAAATTCTCCTCAGCATTATTTTAATTAAACAAAAAATAGAAATATTGAATATAAATACAAAATGTGACATAATATTTGCACTGTGAACACACGGTGTTTGTAAAACTAATGAAGCTGAACCAGATAAAGTCAAGGAAACATTATGATTTGTTTCATTTATTTCATTGTGTTCAGATCAGTCTACTGAAGTGAACAAGGTAAAAACAGTTCCCCCCTTTGGTAGAAATCTTAAAACATATTTCAATTCTAGTTTAGTTCATTAAATGTTCAACATCTATTGGCAAGTGTCTATAATTATACCATTATGTTTTCCTCATATACTCATTGTTTGATTACTTCTCTTTTTTTCTTGCAAAGTGAAGATTAATGATATGTATTACCTTTGTATGTTTCTAAAATCAACTTTATTTAATCCAGGATGTATATTTGTGTTTCTAGTGACTTTTAAAATAATTGCTTTTCCTATTAGATACTGTAAGGGTGGCTCAGTGGCTAAGATGCTGAGCTTGTTGATCAGAAAGGTGGGCAGTTTGGTGGTTCAAATCCTTAGCGCCATGTAACGGTGTGAGCTCCCATTACTTGTCCCAGTTTCTGCCAACCTAGCAGTTAGAAAGCACGTAAAAATGCAAGTAGAAAAATAGGGACCACCTTTGGTGGGAAGGTAACAGCGTTCTGTGCGCCTTTGGCACTTAGTTATGCCAGCCACATGACCATAGAGATGTCTTCAGACAGCGCTGGCTCTTCAGTTTTGAAACGGAGATAAGTACTACCCTCTAAAGTCGATGACTAGCACATATGTGCCAGGGGAACCTTTACCTTTATTAGATACTAAGTATAAAAGTTCGAGTCCTAGCTAACAATGTTAATTACTTTCTCTTTTAAATATATTTTTATTAAATAAGTACTTTTTAAAAAAATAAGCACAATAGACAATATAAAGTTTGAAAGATAAAAATAAGGAATATAAAGGAAAGTAATAAGTGGAAAAGAAATAGAAAGGAGAAAGAAAAGAAAAAGTTATAAAGAAGTGGTTTCAGGTCTTCTTAAATAGGAGTTACAAGTACATTTTATATTTTACTGTAACAGAAAGGTTGGGCTCTTCTAGTTCTAAATTTTTTTTATTTCTCAGCAGTACCCACTTCTTTATCCAAACCAAGCAATAGGCCACAAAATCAGGCAGTCCTCATTCCTTGGAGTCTTACAGGATTTTATATTTAATCCTTGGCTTTTCCTTATAATATTAATTACCTTCTTATAAGGATATAATGTACTCTTTGAAGCCACCACGATGAGAAACTTGCAGTGATAATTGCTATATTAACTAATGTACCCTGAGTATTGTTTGTATGCTATAGGCTACCCATTTGTTTGAATACAGATGGAAAAATATGAGATCCTTGGACTTGTGGGAGAAGGAAGTTATGGAATGGTGATGAAATGCAGAAACAAGGAGAATGGCAGAGTTGTTGCCATCAAAAAATTTTTGGAAAGTGAAGATGATAAAATGGTTAAAAAAATTGCCCTGAGAGAAATAAAATTTCTCAAGGTAAGATAATGTATGATAAGTTCATATTTTTAAATCTGTAGTGCCTTTCAACTTATATCAATTTATGTAATCTTATAGACCTTTTGTCTTTGTTATAATGTCATTCGTGATGTTTATTAAAAATTAAAAATACAGAAGATAGCAGAGGTAAAGTAACACCAAAAGGATGCATGCAAATGCTATTACTTATGTTTAGTTTAGATTGGTTTCATACATCATTTGTCTGATTTCCATTGGCTAGATTCCCAGAACAAAAAAAGTCATAATAGTTTATTAACCATAATTGTTAAAACCAAAATCCAAACTACGTGATGATTAATATGATTAATATGTAGTGTGAATAGGGCACCAGCAGGTGAAATATTAAACAAAGGTATATAGAAAACTGTTTTAGAGAAAGGAGATTAGTATTACTAAAGGAATTACAAGCATAACAGTAAGAATGAGCTAGTAAGAAAGAACTACTTAATAGAAAATACGCTATTTATTCAACTAGAAAGCATAAATTTTAAAAAGCTGGGTTTTGTTTGGTCTTTAAATAATTACTGAGATATGATTTTGTTGCTGTAGAGTTATTAGCTAGTTAGAGAAAAAATAAAATTTCTCTTTTATTTATTATACCGTATATACTCGAGTATAGGCCGACCCGAATATAAGCCGAGGCACCTAATTTTACCACAAAAAAACTGGAAAAGTTATTGACTCGAGTATAAGCCTAGGGTGGGAAATGCAGCAGCTACCGGTAAATTTCAAAAATAAAAATAGATACCAATAATGTTTTTGAATATTTATTTCAAAGAAAAACAGTAAACTAGCGGTGTATTCAATGAAATACTTCACTCACCTCATGATGCTGATGTCCCGCTGTGATGATGATGTCCCGTGTAGCCGCGGGAGCGATGTCCCACCTCCTATGACACACGGCACAGTGATTCCTATCATTGGATCACTGTACCAGAGGAGGTGGGACATCGCTATGTGGCTGCTTGCCATAACAAGGAGGAGGTGGGACATCGTTGCAGAGCGGCAGGAGGGGGAGGAAGGGGAATCGTAAGACAGCCCTGCATTACATTAGAACGTGAGGAGGGGGGATGGTGCGGTGCGTGCTGCGCGGCAAACTGACACAGAGGGAGGGGAAACTCACAGGGGCACTGGGCCATTCACGAGTGTCACCCAGCGGCATGGCCCCGCCCCTTTTTCTCCTCCATTTCGGGCAAATTTTTCACTGACTCGAGTATAAGCCGAGGCGGCTTTTTTCAGCCCAAAAAGTGGGCTGAAAAACTAGGCTTATACTCGAGTATATACAGTAACTGTATAGTACCAAACTATCTATAGATTTCAAGATCTAGTTCTAATATTTGGAGAAATCTAATATTTGGAAAATGAAAACATTTTAAAATGCATATTATTTTATATTATATTGTATAATTTTATTTTATTGTCATAGCCTAATATAAATAGGGCACAGAATTAAAGAAGTATTTAAGTTTGTTCTATCAGTTAGATTTTGCTGAATAAATAAATGGAGTAAATTTCTACCTTTAGGGAATCATCTCTGGGGGAAAAATGTACTTTGGTTGTAATGGATTGCTTAGTTAAATTATTTATAAAGTGATAGGGGAAAAAGATTGTGTAAATATTGAGACTATAATAACTTGTGAATATTAGTAATCATTAGTACCATTACCTAGTAAACATGCACAGAACAGTATTTGGAAGTATTTATATGATTTATACATTCATGTACATATTCTTCAATAGACAATTATTGTGAATGTTCCCACGCAACATACTGCCTGTTACTGTAATTTTATGACGCACTTTCTGTCTCCTGATAGCAATTAAGGCATGAGAACTTGGTGAACTTGCTGGAAGTCTGTAAGAAGAAAAAACGATGGTATCTGGTGTTTGAATTTGTAGATCACACAATCCTTGATGATCTTGAGATGTTTCCCAACGGCTTGGATTATAATAGAGTTCGAAAATACTTATTTCAAATTATAAAAGGGGTAGGATTTTGTCATAGTCATAATGTAAGTAAATTGCTGCATCTATTTAATTGTGTTTGTCCATTTTCTTGATAGGATTTTTGAGAAAAATGCTAGTTCTATATCTCAGAATAAATGTACATTTTCAAGGATTTAAACTGTTCCGATAATTGTATTTTCATGTTTCTTACATATAGGTATGAAACTATAAGCTAATAATGAAATGAAAAAAAGTGCCTTTTTCGATTTCTATTCTTTGTGGAAAGTGGAAAACATGACACATTAGTGTCATATTTTTCCTCATTAGTTGGTGATGTAATAGTTGCTTCAGGGTTAGTATACAAAGCTATTATTTCAAAGACAAGGATAGATTATTATACTTGTGTGAATATTTTCTGAACATCCTGCCTGTTTATCACTTGTAGGCTCATATAAAGTGAGTAAATTTACATATTCTTCCTTTGAGATAGCACAATATTTTACAGTTATGGGAATAGAGAGACAGTTCTTTAGCAGACATTTTGTTGTATGATTTTTTTGTACTTCTAGAAAAATAACTTTTTTAAAAAAAATATTCAGTGTGTGGATATATAACATCACAGACCATCTGTGATGGACTTTTTGCAAATAGTCCATTTGTCAAATAATGTGAAGTAGGCTGTCCTCTAGGTTAGCTGGCAGAACCTACATGTTTTCTATGGAAGGTTATCCATGATGGGTTTATAGTGACTTTGCTAACATAGCTATGAATATATTTTTTTAGATCATACACAGGGATATTAAACCTGAAAACATATTGGTCTCCTGTTCGGGAATTATCAAACTCTGTGATTTTGGATTTGCTCGAACGCTGGCAGCTCCTGGTGAAGTTTATACAGATTATGTAGCAACACGGTGGTATCGAGCTCCTGAGCTATTAGTTGGTGATATCAAATATGGCAAGTAAGGAAATTTAGAATTTATTATTAAAATATTCTTAGATTTTTTAAAATATTTTTATTTTATTCTGAACAACATTAAAATACAAAACTCAATAAAATACAAGACATAAAAGAAAAGAAAACATAAAACAGAACATTAAAAAGGGTGTATCAACAACACACATTATACACACATTATTTCCCTCTAGCTGAATACTGATTAATATATTACTATAATTACTTCCTATCCCTTGCAAAACAGGCTCTCCCAAATTTTTAAACTACTAAATCTATTAGCAACGTTAATCTGTCTTCTATATGTTATATTAGTGATAAAGTAGTTAACTGGAAAAACAATAACAGTAAAACAGAACAAATTTAAAGTTCCAAATCTTTCTGTTAACAAGCTGTTATTGAAATCCACTCGTAGAAAATTTACCACAGTATCTTAACTATCCCGGATCATCCCAAAAGATTGTCCTGAGTCAAATGTCTGTTACTTAATATCCTCTCTTGTCAACTGTTGTTTAATTAAATGTAGTAAATTCAGTCTCCAGAATATGTCTGTCTTTGAGCCAGCATGCAAGCAGAAGTAGTTATCACTAAACTGTAATAAAATCATCCAGTATTCCTCTGTTTTCATATAGGACAGGGATTCCGAGGTGACGCAGTGGGTAGAGTGCAGTACTGCAGGCTACTTCAGCTGACTGTTATCTGCAGTTCGGCGGTTCAAATCTCACCAGGCTCAAGGTTGATTCAGCCTTCCATCCTTCCGAGGTGGGTAAAATGAGCACCCAGACTGTTGGGGGCAATATGCTGACTCTGTAAACCGCTTAGAGAGGGCTGAAAGCCCTATGAAGCGGTATATAAGTCTAACTGCTATTGCTATTGCTATTCCTTCATAGAAGAAAGGAAGTTGTCTCCCTCTCTTCTAGCTGAGGCCATAAGACTTCAGACAGACTTCTGAACAACAGCCACTTTTCTGGTTCTTCAGGCATGAGACTATCTCTGTGTTCTAGAACTGGATCAAAGTCTTTTTGTGTATCTTTATCGAAAAATAAAACTTCAGATGGTAACGTTCTTTGAAGAATCATTAAAGTATGATTATGTATATGTAAGAGAAAACCAGGTATAAACTGCACATTTCCCCACCATTCATAGTTTTCAGACACTGTTCAGCCATTTTAATCAGTGGAACTTAACTCAGGGAACAAATGAACAAAGAAATATTTCCCTCTATATTTCAATCCATAATTATAAGAAAATTTCAACAGAAATTAACCCCAGGTATTTTGCAAATTCAAAAAATACAGAATCCAGTGGTGGATTGAGTGGAAGGGACTGAGGTTATCCAGAACTTTATAGTATAGTCTTTATTGTCATTGTACAAAATAAATACAATGAAATTAGTTATCAGAAGGAAAAAAGAGAAAAAGCAATTATATTTTGGCAAGGAGTTGAAATAAATTAGCATTCAATCACTGATCAACTTTTAAACAAAAAGCAAAATAAAACAATAAAGTCAAAAAGTGAAAGTTATAATTCCTGCATGCTTAGAAAATGAAACTGCTTGACAAGAAGCTGGATATGCCCAGTGACTTTTCAATCGCTTCCAGATGGAATTGGCATCTTTAAGACCCCCTTCCACGCCGGGTCACCGATCGTCCAAAAGACATCTTGGGTTACTCCTAAGTGTTCCCATTCAAAACCAGGAAGCAACACTGCAAAAGAACCAACTTTAGCAGTGAATTCAGCAGATCATTGATAAAAGAAAAAATAAAACCATAGCAAGCAGCAGCCAGCTTGAAAAGGAGGACCAATTTTTTTTTAGATTTTTAAAATACATTTACAAGAAAAAGGAAATTAATGGATAAGCATTATGATGAATTGTAGCCTAAGCAGAATTTTGAAAGTATTATTATTGTTGTAATATACTCTGTTTGGAGAAAATCAAATAGAATAAACTTCTTTTTCTATTGTCATAAATAGAATATTAGGGCAGAGCTAATTCTTCATAAGTATGTTTTATTTGCAGGGCTGTTGATGTGTGGGCCATAGGCTGCCTGGTAACTGAAATGCTTACAGGAGAACCCCTTTTCCCCGGAGACTCTGATATTGACCAATTATTCCATATTATGAAAAGTCTAGGTAAGAATGCATCCTGCCTTTTTGTTTATGCTTTTATCTGTCTGGCTAACCAGTTATTCATTTTTTTATGCAAGGTTATACTTTTAAAGTCTTGTTATTGATATAAACAATTATAAATTTTAGGTAACTTAATTCCAAAGCACCAGGAGTTATTCTACAAAAATCCTCTCTTTGCTGGAGTGAGATTGCCTGAAATCAAAGAGTTAGAACCTCTTGAAAAACGATACTCAAAGCTCTCCATTGCAGTCATAGAATTTGCAAAGGTAATTTTGAGGTCTCTTACCTTTCTAGTCTGTTTCTATTAACAGAATCATGCCTTGGGGAATCTTCAAGTTTCTGTGAAATTGAGTGGTGATAAGAAAATCAATTATTTCAATATCAGTGATCTTTTCCCAAATTCACATGACTGCTTTAGAAACTTTTTCTAACTATCTTAGTATGTATGCACATGCCCTATTTTGCTTTTCAGGGAGAAAAAAACAGAATGAAGACTCTGTATTTATATATGCCTATGAAAACAATTGCAAGACAGATGTCTAGTCCTCAGCTTAGTGACCATCCAGATATATTACAAACCCTTCAAAAGCTACTTACGCCCCAGTTTCAAAATTAGGACTGCTACGGCATTCTTACAGTCATTTGCCCTTACAACCAAATGCAGGGATGCTGCAGCGCTCCCTCCCCGCCGCCTATTTCTCTCTCATATCCCCCCCACTAGATTGCTGCAGCCCTTGAATCTGTTTTCTACCTCACCTGGCCCAGAACCCACCCAACATTGATTGTGCTACTCAGTGACTCTGGACTACTTGGCTCCATTCCAGAAGTGTGTGCCATTTTCCAAGTGCCATTATGAAACAGCAACTTAGTTGACTCCTGCCGGTGATCCTCCCCCCACCACCACCACTGTTTCCCTCCCAGAGAGGGCACTCTCTGCTAGGCAGTCCCAATTCTTTGAACTGGTAGCCCTTTAGAAAGCTAGGCCACACAACAGAGAGGGAGCTCCCTCAGCCATAGTCCTTTCAACTGTAAACAGGTAGGATTGGGGCCTACGTGGTAGAGCTGGGGAGCTAAATCCAACCTTGGCAGTGGTAGGGGGGTGAACAAAGACTGTGATAAGTGCTGTATGGTATGGAGAGCCACCAGTAAGACAGAAGCCATCATTGGGACAGTTTGATTGTTGTTACCGTGTATGAGGAAAGACTTAGATTGAAGTGGCTTTAATGGCTATTCCATTCCTGAGATCTGCCTGCTTTCTATCTTCCTGTCTCTGCTTTCCCCTTCCTGAGTGAGGCTGGGCTGGAGAGCTGGGGTTCCCATTCCAGGGCAGACTGGGCTTCTTTCCCAGTCTCCTTGCATTTGAGCTGTACTTCAACATCCTGTCCAACTCGCTTAAGTCCTGTGCCGACCCTCCCCTGCATCCCCATGGCGTCTCATGCTGGACATTGCTTAATGATCCATACACTAAGTTAGTGACTACAATTGGTATATGGTTGATTTTGGAGTCTTTGAACGAAATAGTCTCACTTAACAATGGCTTGTAACCTTAATGGGCAGATTCCATTATAGTTGTAAGTTTAGGGCTACCTGTATATTTTTAGAGAAACATCTCTATTTTTTTTTTTAAGATGCTAATGTGCGTTCTGAATGACTTTTCTAGAGGATTTATTAGGGTTATTAGATTTTTATTCTACTACTGCTTTTATTATTTTTATAAATAATTCAAAGTGATGAACATACCTAATATTTCTTCCTCCTCCTATTTCCTCTATAACAGCCCTGTGATGTGGTTGGGCTGAAGGAAGAGTAACTGACACAAAGATACCCAGCCCAGTTTCATGCCTCAAGTGGGAGTAGAATTTTCTCAATTTTTTGTACTGTTTCCAAAATCTACTTTATATTTTGTGATGTGGTGTCCTAGTTTCAGATATAGAACTTCTTCCTGGCAATAGTGTGATTAGGTTTGTGTGATTACCCTTTGAACATATTCTGTAAAATGCTAGATTGCTTTGCTTCATTTAACTACAAAAGTACAAAAAGCTAGTTTAGATTTAAAAGACTGGAGTGCTCAATGGAATTTTTGACTTTTAGTTTCTATCATTGCTCTCCTCCCAATATCCACTGTATTGTATACCTTTTTTTTAAAGTCCATCTGCTTCAGAAATGGTTTGCTATATAATATATATATATATAATATGAAAGGGATTTCATAAAATCCAGGCTATATTCTTCTGAAGTATGTAGATTGGATGTACTGATATTGTGTCTTGTTCAATAGAGCTTGAATCATTTTGTATGATTCCATTGTTTAACAAGATGAAGTTTTAATCTTACTTCAGCAATGCCTGCAAACTAATCCAGAAAAGAGGCCATCTTGTAATGAACTGCTGCAATGCAACCTCTTCACCAGAGATGGGTTTGCTGAAAGGTAAGTTTTCTGGTTTTATCAAAGTATCTGTTAAAAAGAAAGAATAATGAGAAGTTCTGTGTATATAATACATTCTCCCTTTAGCATATACAAGATATTGGTTGCTTCTGGAGCTGCAAAAGACTTACACAGTCAGTAAGTGAAAATCATGGATTGGAATAATGACACTTCTTATCTGCTTCCTTTTCTTTGCTACATTCTAATCTTAGAAAAGAGGATGCGGTGACTCAGTGGCTAAGACTCTGAGTTTGTTGATCAGAAAATTGGCTGTTGGAGTCCCTAGTGCTGCGTAACGGAATGAGTTCCTGTTACTTGTCGCAGCTTCTGCCAACCTAGCAGTTTGAAAGCATGTAAAAATGCAAGTAGAAAAATAGGAAGGTGGAAAGGTAACAGTGTTCTGTGCACCTTTGGCATTTAGTCATGCCAGCCACATGACCACGGAGATGTCTTCAGACAGTACTGGGTCTTCAGCTTTGAAACAGAGATGAGCACTGCTCTAGAGTCGGAAACGACTAGCACGCATGTGCAAAGGGAACCTTTAGCTTTAAACTCAGAAAACTGATAACAGATTTAGTCTAAGTACAACTCGGGAAGACAAAGTGGCAAAGGACATGATCTGACCAGCTCATTCTTCATTGCAGAAGAATTTTATTTCTTCCCATTTCTGTATCAAATGCAAACTAGTTGCTCTTTGTTTGCTATCAAATGTTTAGTGCTAGTTCTATATGACTAACCGGAATAATATCCATAATTTCTTTTTAACAGGAAGTGACCTTTCAAATGATTCTTAATTCATATTAGAGACTGTCTCTTGCACATCTTTGATAATCACATATGTGTTCAATTGTTCATAAACATGGAGTTTATGAACAATTAAACAATATAAAACAGTATTCAGTGCTCAGTGTTTCTCTCTACAGAGAGAATTTTTTTAAATGTTCCTGCTGATTTCTTGGAATGTAGTTTCAGTGGAAATCTATATGCGAAAATCTTTATGTTATTCATGTGAGTATATAACTAACATTAACTAAAAAACAAATGGAATTTGGGGATGAGCAAAAAAGACATGGTATTAAATCCATATAGATAGTCCTTGAGATATAGCCATAATGAATCTTGCATGTCATTATGGTCATTAAGACAGATGACCTTGCTTAATTACCCTTGCTCTTCCTGGTGCAGACTTGAAGATGCAGATCAATAAGAGGATCATGGGTGTCTTGAATAGGAGAGGCTCTGAAAGGCCTAGCACAGGTCCACTTGACTTGCCCCAAGTATGATGATTCCCTCAGGCACTAGCTCAAATGATGAAGAAGCTTCCTGCAGTTGTAAGGATGAATAACTACTGGAATGCTTCAGCAACTGTAACTTTGAAATGAGTAGCTTTTGAGAGAAACTGCAGTAACTGAATGGTTGCTAAGTGATCAGTTGTATCTTGAGGACTACCTATAATTTTTAATCTGTTTTTTGTATTCTAGTTGATTTATTTATTTCAGTTTTGACCAGCAAATCAAAACTTTGCAACATAGGATTGCAATCATCCCGTTGAAATAATAGTATAATTTATACATGATAAAAATAAGCTTTATTAACTTTATCAGATAGATTTAAAGAGAAACACAAAAACATAACATACCAAGCAAGATGATAACAAATATCTGTTCAGCTATCAGAAACCCCCATAGAATGACAGCAGAGAAACCCCAAGATGGCCATTGTACACAGCACTAGGTCTGTGTCAAAGTTTATAGCTTTACAGAGTTTTGTGAAGTCCTTTATGCCCTCTAAGCTTAGTTGTTTGCTTGCAGTTTCATTACCTGAATGAATAACAGTTATTGGTACACACAAGCTCAGAGAGCATCAAGGACGCCATAGTTCAGCCGTGAGTCACATATATTGTCCTATATTTTTCTTTAGACTTGTTTAAGTAGCAGTTTTATTTGTTATTGTATTTCTAGCTACTTTAAGAAATGATAAATAAAAGGCCAGTATTTCCAGAACTATATTGAAATGTCTTTACTTACCAATATGATAGATTGTTTTTAATTTATGTTTTTTAAAAATGTTTAATAAAAATAGAAACATAAGAGAAGGGGGTTTAAATGTGAATGTGATGGATAAATGCTTTTGCTTATTAATAAAAGTTTCATTTTTATGTTCTCATTTTAACATGGAACATAAGATTTGTTCAAGAACTTAAAGTCAAGATTCAAAAAGAAAAAGAACATTCTGTACCCAAGAAACCAAAAATAAATAAAAAGGACAAAGATGATATAGGTGATGAAAGAAAAATGCTTTTAATCCAGGTTTGTGGAATTCTAGATTTTTTCTTCTTTACAATTGTATATGAATATATGTATAAAAATTATTTTAAAGCCACGTTTAATCTGTCCTATGAGAAATGGCTCTTCACTGTTGACAATATGGCTGATAGCAAACCTTGCACAACAATCATGGGTCAACAGGGTAATAGCAGAATTAGAACACAGCTCTGAGGAGAACATGTGCTCAAGAACATGGGGTTAAAAATATTAGTCCCAACTCACACACACTGGGGCCTATCAATGAAAAAAATCAAGAACTCAGTTGAACAAAGGAGTATTTAAGCCTAAAAGGGCTAAATTTATCTACTAAATGCTGAGAAATAATCATATTAAATGCTGAACTAAAATTGACAAACAGTATTCGCATATGAATATTTCTTTCCTCTAAGTCCGTGATGGCAAACCTATGGCATGTATGCCAGACATGGCACGCAGAGCCCTCCCAGACATATCCCGGGTCCTCTCATTCCAGAAGCAGCAATTTTGCAGCCTCCCTTCTCTGCTAGCCGCCTTCTTCACATGGGATCGCCCAGCAGCATGAACAGAGAGGGAGAAGGGGGCAGCAGTTCTCTGTCTGTCTGTCTGTCTGTCTGTCTCTCTCTCCCTCCCTTCCTCCCTCCCTCTCTCTCTCACACACACCTACCTTTCTTTACCGCACCACCAAAGACACCTGGATTCCCTCCCCAACCCTGCCTGTCTCATAGAGGCACCACTCACATGAGTAGGCCATGCCTACTCAGTGACATGACACTCCTCCAAGCCATGCCCACCCAGTCATTAGGAAGAACTGGTTGTTAAATTATTTGGTAGCAAAACCTTATTCAGGTTAAATTGCCATGTTGGTATTTTGCGATAAATAACTGGGTTTTGGATTGCCGTTTGGACACTTGGTTCCTAAAAGGTTCGCCATCACTACTATAAGTGCATCAAGCTCAGATGGAGAAGTAGTGAAATGATTTGGATGATAAGCAAACTGAAGTGACTCAAATGCTGGAAGGAGGTTGAATACAATAAAGTATTTTATCAGTCTTTCAAAACATTTCATAATGATTGACAAAATTGCAACTGGATAATAACCATCAAATGTGATTAAATACTTTTTTGGCACTTGCAAAATAATGGCAGTTTTAAAACATGAAACACTGGCTGCTGCAATGAAAAAGTAAAAATATTTGTAAGAATACAAACCAATTCATCTGGATACTTGCTAAGAAAACACCCAGAGATATTTATCCAGGCCTGCTGATTTATGAATGTTAACTTTTCCAATGTCCTCCAGTCCGAGGTAACATCAAAGCTAACTACTTTCTCATCAGAATGGGATATAGCTTTCCTCTCAGGGGTAATATTTGTTGCCTCAATGTCCCCCACCCCAAATGTATTCAGCTCATTTGAAAAGTAGACAAAAGAAAGTAATGTCATTAAAAAATAAACAGAATAATTCTTGTAGTAAATCAGACACTGTATTAAGATTTTTTTGTTACTGAGAAATTCTTAATAATTGTTCTTCCAGAGTAATATAAGACTTTTTCAAATATATATGTATACCATAGAAACTCCTGCATACAGAAGTGTTTAGAAATTGCATTTCAAAAATGAAATAACTTTTTTGCTGTCATTTTCGCTGTCAAGTTTGACTCAGATGATGATGGACAATTTGAATACAGAAATAATTGGAAATTTATGTATTTATCATGCAGGAAAACTCATTCGAGAACCATGATTGGCGTTAGCTGTTTGTCTAGTGTACACTTGACAACAGACTCAATTTATTGCCATCTCTGTCAAATTCTTATTATAAATGTGACTTTTTCTGTGTTTCATTGAGATAAAATAGAAGCTGAATTCTTCCATAGTTGGATCAGGATAATTGTACATATATATAGCAGTACTGTGGATTTGGATGTGATTGGTTGCCTTTTGCAGATAGAAATAATATTTTTCCCCATGTAGTTCTCCTAGTGTCACTAAATTGTGATGTCAGCCTTTGTTTCGCTATTTGCTTTCGGCTGCCATTGAAAGGGGGTGGTGGTATTTGGGAGGGGAATATTTGGTACAGGAGAGATTGTTAAAAGGGAGTTTTGTTCTCACCATCTACTGCGCATGCTGAAGACTGGTGTTTAGAGTTGGTCAAAGCCAACCATCCTGCATACCAACCTGATGATGCTCCTTGGAGATGAAACCCACATGATGCCTGAGGGATTTGCAGATTGGACAATGGGATGGGGGTTACCAGGAGGGGGAGGGGGTTGGACAAATATTGATATGTATGATTTCGCGCACTTTTGCCTCAGACCTTGCTTTGCTTAGCCCGCTATCTTTTCATAACCAGTAAAAGTACTCTTAATTCTGCAAAATGGAGTTAAGTGATTTCTTTCTTGGTTGCTGAGGAAGGCCGGTTTGACAGGTGCAAATGTTGACGGAATTACAGTTTTCTGTAACCTTCATATAACACTGCCTTTTAATTTTCACTTGTGTTCAGTTCATTTGTGGTATTTGGTTTGTGTCTTATAACAGGATCTAGGTGTTAATTCAAAGCTCAAAAACTCCAAGCTATTCAGAATGAAAGTATCTAAGGCTGACATACTGAAATCTGAAAGATCATCATGTATGAGTTTCCTGTATGATAACAGTGTTGGACAATTTAATACAATTCCAATATATCTAAAGGATTCAAGCAGTAGCCTAGAATATGTGAAGAATCCAAGCATAGTAATTCCTCCCATTGCACAGAATCATTCCACCACACAATCCAGCATCGATGGGACCCCCACAATGGGGACAACATTGGCAAGCCATAATTACAGGTACACAATCAGAGTAAACAATCCAATTGGTATCAGTATTTAGAAAATATATATTGTTGCATATTATCTAATGTTACTTAAGGACCAATTCATACATTAGTATTATTACATTATTTCTATTGTATAGCTATAATGTACTTATTTCAAAATAGGATGAAGATCCTACTTGGAAATTGCTCCAACAGTATTTTTTCTTATGTTTACGCCTCATAGTTAGTATTTGTTTAAAAATACACACTCAATTGTGAAGTAGTGGAACAAAAGACCTATAACTGTATATACGTTATAGAGTGAAGATTGAAGAGGTAGGAAAAGAAAACTCTTACCTAGTTATTAGCAAATGTTACCACATAATCACTATATAGCATGACAACTTCAATATTAATTCATGTCAGCAGTCTTCTATTCAAACACTGACCCAGATTGAACCTGAACAGTGAGACGAGACTTTAATGAGTTAGTTTGCATGACAAAGCAAGATCAATTTACCCTGAAAGGCCTGTATGTCTTACTGAGGGTTTCCTACAGAATTAAGAACAGCGTGTTTTTATCTCTCCTTATTTGAAAACTCAAGTTTCCCTCCGTGTAATTCAGCTTCATAGCATTTGGAAAAGTTTCCATCGAAATGGTATTTGAATGAGTGAGAGTCAGCCAGACCAAATTCCTATGAAATTTTATTGCATGTTGTCAAGGCAATGAAAGCCATAAAGGGCCCATCACCCCCAAGACAATTCAATCTGTGATGCAAGCAGTGACCTCCAGTGGGCCATCTGCAAATTGCAGTCCAGCCAAAAATACAGCTTATCTTTGAGTACAAGCCGTAAGCAAGTGCAACTTGCTATTTCGCTACCTTTTGTTTATGAGTTATTGAAAGACGGTCAAGCCCTTTGAGAAATTCCACGTCCAGCCAGGTCACCAGACGGATTCCGAGTTTGAGTTTGGGTGAAAACCCCTTAGGAATGCCAAAGCTGAAGAGGAACTGGGTGAGCTCAGAAGGGATAACGCCATTGCCAATAACTCCAAACAGTACCACAATGCACCTTAGTGGTTAATAAGTGAATTGCACCTGCGTCTGCAAAGTATCGCAACGCAGCCTGGTGGTCAACAAAAGAGCCTGTGTTTGCAAAGTATCGGAACGCATTCTAACAGCTGACACGTGAATAACCTGAGTTTGCAAGCACAGCAATGCACCCCCTAGGGCCGACAAGTGAATTGAACTCAAAGAATTTGAAGAAATTCTCTGAATTAATCCTGGTCATAGAATTATTGAATCTTTCTAGTGATGATGACAGAAGGATCAGACTTAATAGATTTAATAGATTTAATAGATTTATTATAATTTATAGGCCGCCCTTTTCCCTGAGGGGACTCAGGGCGGCTTACAAAGACACGGGAAAGGGGGTACAAAGACAAAAAGCATAAGACAGTACATAATATTAAAAAATAGAGCACAACATTCATTCATCATTCGGGAGGGGACGAACTAAGATTTTTATCCCCAGGCCTGACGGGATAGCCAGATCTTAAGGGCCGTGCGGAAGGCCTGGGCGGTGGTGAGGCTGCGGATCTCCACGGGGAGATTGTTCCATAGCGTCGGAGCTGCAACTGAGAAGGCTCTCCTCCGCGTAGTCGCCAGTCGGCACTGACTGGCGGATGGAATTCGGAGGAGGCCTACCCTGTGCGATCTGATGGGACGCAGGGAGGTAATTGGCAGAAGGCGGTCTCTCAAATAGCCAGATCCACTACCATGGAGCGCTTTGTGAGTGGTAAGTAGGACCTTGAAGTGCACCCGGAGACCAACAGGTAGCCAGCGCAGCTCACGGAGGATCGGTGTTATGTGGGCGAACCGTGGTGCGCCCACGATCACTCGCGCGGCCGCATTCTGGACTAGCTGAAGTCGCCGGATGCTCTTCAAGGGCAGCCCCATGTAGAGCATGTTGCAGTATTCCAGCCTAGAGATCACAAGGGCTCGAGTGACTGTTGTGAGGGCCTCCCTGTTCAGGTAGGGCCGCAACTGGCGCATCAGGCGAACCTGAGCAAATGCCCCCCTGGTCACAGCTGACAAATGATGGTCGAAACTCAGCTGTGGGTCCAGGAGGACTCCCAAGTTGCGGACCCTGTCTGAGGGGTATAAATTTTGTCCCCCCAGCCTGATTGATGGAACATTAGCCAAATTATTGGGAGGAAAACACAACAGCCACTCGGTCTTTTCCGGGTTGAGCACCAGTTTGTTAGCTCTCATCCAGTCTGTGACAGCCTCAAGGCCTCGGTTCATCACTTCCACCGCTTCATTGAGTTGGCACGGGGCGGACAGATACAACTGTGTATCGTCCGCATATTGGTGGTATTTTATCCCGTGCCTCCGAATGATCTCGCCCAGCGGTTTCATGTATATGTTAAATAGTAGGGGGGATAAGACCGAACCCTGCGGCACCCCACAAGTAAGGGGCCTCGGGGACGATCTCTGCCCCCCCACCAACACCGACTGCGACCTGTCCGAGAGGTAGGAGGAGAACCACTGCAGAACAGTGCCGCCCACCCCCACCTCCCGCAGTCGTCGCAGAAGGATACCATGGTCGATGGTATCGAAAGCCGCTGAGAGGTCAAGGAGAACCAGGATGGACGCATGGCCTCCATCTCTGGCTCTCCAGAGATCATCGGTCAATGCGACCAAAGCGGTTTCTGTGCTGTAACCGGGCCTGAAGCCAGACTGGAAGGGGTCAAGATAGTTAGCTTCCTCCAAGGTACGCTGAAGCTGGAGAGCCACCACCTTCTCAACAACCTTCCCCACAAAGGGGAGGTTGGAGACTGGACGGTAGTTGTTAAGAATTGCTGGATCCAAGGACGGTTTCTTCAGGAGGGGTCTCACCACCGCCGCCTTCAGCGTGGTGGGGAGATGCCCCTCCCGAAGAGAGGTGGTAACAACCGCCTGGATCCAGCCTCGTGTCACCTCACTGCTGCTGGCAACCAGCCAGGAGGGACACGGGTCCAGAATACAGGTGGAGGCACTCACAGCTCGCATAGCCTTGCCGAACCCCATGCTTGAACCCAATACAGATTCGGTATTAGTTGACCAAAGCTCAGATTTAGATGTCCAGCTAGCAGAAGGGTTAGAGGCACCTCAGATATCCTATGACCTTAGGCAGTACAGAAAGCCTACACAGATTAAGCGGTCAAACCTCTTGGAGGAATGGGATAGCGTCTATCAAAGGTACGAGAGTTGTTGGGAGTGGTTGCAACACTTCTGCAATGAACTCAAAGACAATTTACCACCTGAACATCTCCAAACCTTAAGTGAGGACATGGATGTATTCTACGCACAAGGGACACTATATGGAGAATGCCTCTGCAACACCCAGAGACAACTAAAGGATGATGAAGAAATCCAGGATAAAATGTTTTTCATTCAGACATTAAAAAAGGAACACGTAGAGCAGTTTCGTTATGGCAAAGGTCTTATCCAAACCAGCCTGAGGAGGGAGACCGCCCTGGGCAAGAAGGCTGAGTCCGATGTGCCTCATCCTTCGCATGCATCATCTCAGCGGCCACACAAAGCCTCCTCTCACGCTTCTAAGAAAGCGTCCTCATCTAGTCCCAAGGATACACAAGGAGGAGAGGCCACATCTGTGGTATCTCATCGTTCACACAGGTTACTATGGCAGTCTCAAGCAGCTTCCTCCCACATCTCCAGAATAGCCTTATCTTTCCAACCAAAATCAATCCAATCTTGAGCGGGTAGCAGCATCTCGCAACAATCTTCCCATTTACAGTCAAAGGTCACGGGCATCTCTAGTTGCAAAAGCACAAATGGAAACTGAGATGGCCAAAGCAGATCTACAGACAGCTAAAGAAGAGCAGCTGCTGAAGGAAGAGATGGCAACCTTGGGAACCACAGCTCAAGCAGAGATGGGAATCTTGGAAGCCAGAGCTCAAGCAGAGGGAGCAGCTGCAGAAGCCAGAGCTCAAGCAGAGGGAGCAGCTGCAGAAGCCAGAGCTCAAGCAGAGAGAGCAGCTGCGGAAGCAGAGAGGGCGACTAAGAAAGTTAAAGTTCAGGTTCAATTAGAATATCTTCAATTCTAGCGGGAAGCGAAAGGAAGACTAATACGGGCCAAAGCTGTACATGCTGAGGCTGATGGCGGCTTCCCTGACTTTGATCCTGGAAATCTAGAAGAAGAAACCCCTGATGCACGTGTGAAAGCTTACATAGACGACTAATGCGTGGTACAACAGAGACAATCACCAAACCAACAAACTAATGAGGTGGATCACATCGTTCAAGTTGTATCACTCGACCCCTCCCTTGGAATGGGAGAATTTACCCCGACAAATCCAGGCACATGAGGTGCCCACAACAATTTTCCAGCGATGGCGAATAATCCTCAACTAGTAGGAACACAAGTAGCCACAAGTAGCAACCTCAATGCCAAAGCAAAAGATTTCCAGCCAATACGGCAAGGCAACTTGAACATCAACGAACAGAGTAATCAACATGAACAACTGACAGAGCAACATCAAAAACAACCTATGCCCACGCCGTGGCAAGATGAAGCCACACAGTATCTTTCCACAGAAAATATCAGCTGTTGTTGGCAACCGTGTCTACACCCACAGATCGCAATGGCCTGAACCAAGAGGAGACCGCTGGCCTGAACCCACCAAAGTCTTGGAGCACACTGTACCATTTCCCCCAGCATGCAAGACCAGAGTAGAATGGCAGTCCTGCTGGACTTGGGATCTCAAGGAACACAGAAGTTCTCTGACACGCCAGGCCAACCCTATCGAATATGGAAGCATATCTTCCTAAGGGCTGTTCGTGCCGAGAACGTACAGCCAGATGGAGAGATCATACATATGATGGCCTGGCTAGGCCCAAAGTCTGCACAAATGGTTACAGGTATCTACCACACCTATCTGAAGGATCCAGTCACAGCCTGTAAAGAGGCTTGGGAAGAACTTAATCGGTGGTATGGCACATCTGCGATGACCGAAGACACACTCTTGAAGCAGACCAACAATTTCCCTAATATCGGTCGGCACGACCATGACCAGTTGTGGTCATTCTCCATACTCATTAAGCAACTATGGGTAGCTCAACAGGCCCCCAAACTAAATGGTATGTCACGCCTCGACCAATACGCAATGCAGCTACATATCGTTTGAAAGTTACCAGAACCGTTAATTGAAAAATGGATCAAAGTTTATTCGCATTACAAGGCGAACAATCAAAGACAAGATCCCCCCTTTGCTTTCCTTGCAGATTTTGTCCACCAGCAAACAATGACATATACCAATTCCCAAGCGCAAGCTTTTAGAAGGCCAGAGTCCCCAGGGAGCAAAAAACATGTTCCGAACCACGGACCGATTAACAATCCCATATGAGACACAAGGGAAAGAACCTTTGCGTCTGCCTGCAAAACCCAAGTCTTCAACTCCACCAGGAACATGCCAGATGTGCTACTACCAAGGGCAGTTCCAATTAAACTATCAACAACAAAGTCCCATTCTGTCCATTCCACAAAACTTCCCACCCTTTGAACGTATGTAGAGTGTTCAGAATGAAGCCCATGGAAGAGAGGAAAGCTCTAATCGGCTTACCAAATCTGCTTTAAATGTTGTGATTCCACAGAGCACATACCCAAAATGTGCACAGCCAAAGTGCAATGTCACCTTTGCAAGAGTAACAGACACCCTGGCGCCCTGCATCAAAACTCCATGGTGATGCATCGACCAATGACTGATCCTCCACAAGACGCTAAAACGCACCCAGAAGCTAACACAGGTATGTCAGGTGTACCACAGTATGTGGTGATTCCTCCACGCCTCGCACATGCCATAAGATCTGCCTAGCCAAAGTCTATCTTGCGACACACCCAGAACAGGCCGTGAAGATGTACATAATTCTGGATGGCCAAAGCACCAGGTCGTTAGCAAGGTCAGCATTTTTTGATCTCTTCGACGTCCAAAGCGAAGAGATAGAATTCACAATATCAGGGTGCACTGGGTCCCAGTGCACGGTGGGAAGAGAAGTCAAAGTATTCTGCATAGAAGCATTAGACGGAAGCGCACAGTTCCCATTGCCGCCATTACTAGAATGGGACGACCTACCAAATGATCACAACCAGATTGCGACACCAGAGTTAGCAAATAACAGACCTCACCTGAAATACATAGCCAATCACTCCCCCCCCCCTAGATCCTGAAGCCAAAATCCTGCTCCTGCTGGGAGCAGACACCTCCGCAGCCTTTCTTCTGCAGGAAGTAGTTGAAGGCCCAATAGATGCCCCATTTGCCCAGAAGACAAGACTCGGTTGGGTCATCTTTGGAACAGTGTGTGTAGATAGGCTAGGAGTCCCAACCCAGGCGAGTGTCTTCACGGCCTCCATTGTTAGTAATGGGAGAGCATCTCAGTTGAAACCATGCCAAGAACACTTCACGACTTCCTCAATCAAACCAGTTTTAGGGGCAACAGTGTTCCAGACCAGCAAAGAAGACAATGACTTGACTTTGTTGATAGAGAACAAAGAATTTCTGAGGCTCGTGGTCAAGGAATTCCAACAGGAGGCCACCAAGAATTGGATGGCTCCAATACCCTTTCGCATACCAAGACAGCGGTTTCCAAATAACTATGAGCAACCTTTCTCTCGCCTCTTCAATCTGAGACAAATCATAAACATGAAAGCTCATTTAATGGAGTTCCCAAACAAAATAGTCTAGAACGGACATGCAGAACTTGCTCCACCTCCGAGAATTGATGAGGAATGCTGGCACCTGCTATCCTTTAGAAAGTACCAACCACAAGAGCCAGGCCAGATTCGAGCAGTTTTCAATACCAGCGTGCAATCCCAAGGCCCCTCTCTGAACAAAGTGCTTCTCAAAGGTCCTGACCTCACCAACAGTCTGCTCAGCATGCTTAATCACTTCAGAAAGGAAACAAAAGCCATCCTGTACAACATCCAGCAGATGTTCTACTTATTCCTTGTCAGAGAAGACCATCAAAGCTATCTATATTTCATGTGGTCCAGTGACAAACAGCACAACCAACGGAAGCAAGAATGGCAAATGTGGTATGCCTTCCTGAGTTGTCCAAAGAGTTCCTGTCCAGCACAAGTACGTCCCCATCTTGCCTACCGCCACAACGAAGGCAATGGCAGCCGTAGGATACGTCAAGGTCTATGGCGGGGAGAACAGCGTTCACATCGTCCACGGCGGGGAGAAAAACATTCACATCATCTATGGCAGGGAGAACAATCAGTCTCATCAGGGGAATGGTGAAACTAGCACCACAAATACCCATCAACCAGTCCCAAGAACCAACTCGTTTCAAACACATCTCCAGCCGGAAGCCTCTCATGTTGGGCTTAGCAGTGATCATCTTCACCACCCTCGTGGCAGAGGGGGCAGCCGTCATCAACTCTCAAGCCTTGGTTCCAGAGTTTTTGGATCCTGAAAAACCAACTGTCCTCATCCCAGCCACCTTACTGACCCAGAAGACAAGTGACTGGGAACCAGTAGGGAACTTCGTTCCCAAAGACATGTATTGGAACTTATGGCCTAAGGGACTTGTGTCCACTGGAACTCACGGCCTATGGGACTTGTGCACCAAGCCCTACCTAGTAATGATGAACTAGTTTGCCAAATGGAAGCTCAGGTTGCAAAGCAGACTTCCACCAAGAAGCTCTACACCAGATCAATCTGCGACCTGCGACCTATTACGGAAGACTGAACTAGAAGATTGAACTTCAAGCTTTACATGCTTTGTGTTTAATTGATTGTTTGCACTGTTTGATGCTATGCCTTGTGTAACCCAGTTAATCAGTTAGTTAGGTTTGCATGCTCGGATAATTAGTCAGTTAGTTACATGTTTGATGTTATGCCTTTGTTTATCTCAGTTAATTAGCTAGTCATGCTATGCCTTGTGTAACTCAGTTAATTAGATAGTCAAGTTTGCATTTTTTATGCCATATTTTTGTTTGCCTTTAGTTAAAAGTTAGTAAGTAGTGGAATTTATAATTCCAGGTGGGGAGTGTGCTGACTCAAGTTCAACAGTATATAACTATTGTAAGAATGTCTTCTTTAAGAAAGTACCTCATGGGAGATACAACTCCTTTATGGGAAATATAGGCAGGGATGCCTTGTGGGAAATGTAGTTCCATGACATGTGACCACATCTGTGTTCTCTAATTGGATGCTGGGCCTCTCTCCTCCCGAGAAAATTGATTTATGACCAGATGCTCTGTGAAGAGTTTTTGGTGTTAATTGAGAACAATGGGATAAACACATGTTTCCTCACCCCCGCTTCATCAGAAAAATGGAAAAGCATAGTTTTTTCACATCACACAATGGACAGATCTAAGGTCAGATGTATCTTAATATTGAACTTTATGTTTGCTTCTAAGAATTCCTGTCAATAAATTGATCTGAGAGACATTAATCCTAAAGCGTGAAGTTGAAAACTTACTGGGCCCCTGGCATGGTTACACACCGGGTCCAGAACACAGATGTAGATCTAATTAATTTCTGCAAAGTCTCAACCTATTCTACCTGAAGATCAGTCTGGGACAATTGTATTTTTCAATTATATAGTCTTGGACCTGGCTTTTAAATTTAAGGATGCCCATTGTCTGTGTGTTTATTTCTAGAATTGATGAGAAAACCAAAACATATTTGAATCCTTGTATCAAGCAAGGGAAAAAATCACCAGCAGGTCACTATAATATGAACTTAACAGCATCGGTAAGCTCTCTTCGAAAATATTTGAGTGTTCCTGACATTTGGCATTTATGTAGCTGCATCTTGTGAGAATTTGGGAAAACATAGGATGAGCTTTACACTTTACCCATTTTACACTTTACCCATTTCTATTTAGAAAATATATATCTTGGAAAGTGGGCAGAAGCGTTAGAAGTGAAGTTCCCTATACTTCTTCCACATGCACCAGAAAGTAGGGCCTTTCTCTTAACATGTTATATCTCCTTGCTATTTTGATATCCTGTTGTTCAGTTAAAATATTCTACTATACTCATCAGCCAAAAATGTTCTGATGATTTAAATAAAATCAATAAAAATAAAGGAATCCTACCAGCAAACCTATAGTGAAACATACACAGCACCAAGTAGAAGAAAAAAACACAAGGAAGAAAGAAGGGAAAAAAATAAGCATTTTTTCAAGTACAAAACATTTGTAGTGGGGGGGGGAGAGAAGAGTTTCTATAATCCCTTTCAGTTACAAATTTGTAATTAATGCTTTTTTCTTTTTGTGTCTTCTTAACAGGGAGAGACTTTATTTTTACCTAGAAAGTCTTATCTCCTACTATTAGATGCTGCTCAAGCTTTCAACTTTTCTTAATAAAGAAGAGCCTGATTTAACTTAACTTTAACTGATTTCACCATAGCATTATTTCCCAGCCAATATCCCAACATTATATTTTCAATAGCTATCACTTCTTTCTGCAGATACCCAAACTCTCTCTATTTTGTTGGTGAAAGTTCTTTTGGTGTTTGAGAGTGGGCT
Source organism: Thamnophis elegans (assembly GCF_009769535.1). Classification (NCBI taxonomy): domain Eukaryota; kingdom Metazoa; phylum Chordata; class Lepidosauria; order Squamata; family Natricidae; genus Thamnophis; species Thamnophis elegans. The sequence continues at coordinate 90,168,167 of NC_045558.1, read as the reverse complement.
TGCTATTTGTATACAATATAGTAGATATTTACTACTGCTTATATAATCTCTGCATACAGTGTTTCAATTTAGACTTTATTTTTTGCAAAACCTTCACATTTTATTTGCTTGGTAATAGATGCCAAAAGAAAACAATGCTCTTCAGTCCCTCAAGAAAAAGTGGGAGTTTTCTAAAGCAGAGGTCCATTTGCCAGAGCTTAATTACAGCCATCTCCCTGAACTCAAAGGCGTGGATGGTAAGGATTTGTGTATGGTTTTAGAATGTTTATGACCAATTTTTATTAAAAGATTTTTTAAAACCTACAGAAACATAGAAGGAGAAAGTCATTGTGCGGCCATATAAACCTATTTAATAAATAAAGAAAAGATAAAGACTATCAAGAGAATAAGAAAAAGAAAGATACCTGAAGAAGCAGTTTCTGGTCTCCTTTGTAAGCAGTTAGCATAGCAATCACATCTCTACCATCTCATATTGCATATTATATAGTTCCTTCTAATAAACAAACCTTTTAAATCATTTGTTCATTTTTAACCACTTTCAGCAAAAAGTTTATAAAAGAAGTCAGTCTTTTACATTTTATAGTTCAGAGTTTATTGAATAATGATAACATTCAAAGCTAAAAAGTACAGCTCAATGTATCATTGCCCGTTACATTTTTCTGAAATGTGATAATTCTAAGCAAAATCGAAATATTGATGAAATTTTAACTACTCTATCTAAACTAGAAACATTAATGTTTTGTATTTTTAGAGTGTTTTTTCAATTCATTTCTATGCATGCAAGTTCTGTACATGATATATCCTAAAATTCATTATGCATATGTTGTGCACAGATGTTCAGCCCATAATAAACATGTGTTCTGTCTTTGCTGCAGATGTGGATGACTGTAGTTGATATTAACCTGCCCATTTGCCTGGAATTATTTTAGTCCTTATTAATTTTTTAATTAAGGGAATGGAAAATATTTGAGCTAAATATTTCTAAGCAAGCAAACTTGAAAAAAAAACTCATTTAAAAGATACCGTGTAACTGTCTAGATTCTGTTAAGCTTCAATTATCTTCCTACCAAGCCAGCATGACCAAATGCAATGATAATGTGAACTGTAGTCAAACAATCGAGGAGGGCCACATGTTTTTCATCTTATTATAAATCAGTGGCTAGAAAATAATAGTTGAAACAGTCAAATCAAAATAAAAAGTCCTATGTAGCATTGTACATTTTAGGGAGTCTGGTACTTTTGCAAAGAGTAACTTCTGTTAAACAAAAATCAAATGTTTCCTTCATAAATAGTTTGGAATTCCAGATTTCTAAAGAAAGAAAACAAAATTGTTCCAGAGTCTCGCATGCCATCTCTTGCCACAATAGATCTTCAGAATCCAAATCTGGCTCTGTATCAGGTATTCAGTTCCTTTTATTTGGGGTGTAAAAAAATGCATACACAATTTATGGCATTTATTTTTCTTATCATTATTACCTGTGAAGTATGTAGGGTAATCCTTAAGAAGAAAAAACTTATTGCTTGTCATCTTCGTATTTATTAATAAATGTATTGAAATAAAGCAGAGAATATCATAAGTATATTTCATACAGCTCAGTTGTATCATATTATATTAATATTATATAAATATTATCTGAGAAGAAATATGAGAGAGAATCTTTAGAGAAAGATAACAGAAATATTTATGAAGCTGGAATTTTTAATATGTAAAAAGATGACTTAGGGGAACATAATAAAAGTTTATAAAATTATCTTAATACGATCAAACATGATAATAGATTCTAGTTATTGTTATTTCTTACTGATGTTTTTGGTAACACTGACTGCTGCTCAAGCATCAGCATGCTTGAAATTCAGTCAAAATTTACTTGATTTGCAGATATCTGGAAGCTCCTTGCAAGATACCTCAGAAGCCACCTTCCCCAAGGTGGAGCTTTAGTAACAAGCGGAATTGGCAACTCTTACGTGATTCCCATTGATCACACATCTACATCACTTTTACACCCTTATGGAGGTACTTTGAAATTGGGGAGGGAGAGGCAGTTGATAGTATTTTGCTGTAGCTAAGATAATGGCAATAAAAGGCAAAAATGATTTTATGTTAATTAGCACTATGGTACTAAGGCTGCTATTTCTTTTATAATGTGTTGTGCATGAAGAAAATAATCTACAATTAATCATTTCAGTGATCTTGCATACATATAACAATTGAAGATAACAATTAAACAGATTTAACCATTTAAAGGAAATTCTCCATTTCCTCAATGCTGATTCACATTTTCTATAGAAAAGCTGTCCATCATTATACAGTAAGTCAGGCTTTTAAAGAATCTATCTTACTGACTGTTCACATATTATGATAAATGGCAAACAGACGTAGGTATCCATAGGGCCAAAACAGAACCAGTGATGAAACATATATCAAAATATTGCAACACAAACTTCAGCCCTTACATACTTTCATTCACCATTGCAAGATAAATATGAAAAGGCAGATATCTCAACACATATTTCATAATTTTGGCATTTTCATTGACATACCTGTGAAATTGTGTATGACTTAGCACTAAGTATGAATTCAAACATGTAAGAAATTTAGACAGAGAAGGCAGATTTTACAAAATTGTCTTACTCTAATAGGTACATTTTTTTCCTTTTTATTTCAAACTCTTTGCTATGCAAGTTGCAAATTGAATTGAAGTCATAAAGAAACCAGGGGAAGACCATTGACTTTGATATCTTATTCTTTAACTTTCTTTTGAGTATCAAATTCAGTCCTGTGAAAACCAGAATTTTGGGCTTAAAAGCCTTAACTCTGATCTAGCAGGGAGAGGGAGGTGGTGGTATAGAAGTGCAAAATATAAGTAAATCTTTTATAAACTCCTAAAGCAAAACAAAATTAGTATACTTTTCATTGACATAAATCTGTGAATTTATATCAGTGAAACTATAGGTTGATTCTGACAATCAGGTGTGTCAAACTCAAGGCCCATGGGCAGGATCCCGAACACGCTTAGATCTGGCCCACAGGGAACTTGGAGGACTGGGCCACGGTGCCTCTGCCAACAAAAATGGAGTTTGAAAGGGCTGCATCTGGCCGCATCCGTTTCATTGGCAGAGGGTTGCAGGAGGCTGTTGCAATCGAAAATGGAGCTCGAGAGCCTGTTTTTGCTGGCAGAGCACTCGTGCCACCACAGGTGCCCCCGACACAAGTGATATCGAGCTGGCCACACACACCCTGGCCATTCCCCTTCTGCCCCCCCCCCCCCAGATTTCAAACAACCCTGATGCAGCCCTCGATATATATAGCCATAATATTAGCATTTTGTATGAACCCTGGCAGTTGTGGTTTATTCAAGAGAGCATGGTTATGTTAACTGTAAGTAGAAACAGTACACAAACAGACCTAGTAATAGTATTTTAAGAAAAAGAGAAAACAACACTTTGGTAAAAGATAAAACTATTGTTTAATATTATTTTTATGCTTTTGGTTAAAATTCATGAGTTACAGCTTGTATTTGCAATGTCTATGACAAACACTTTCCTCCCATAATAAATTAACTTGGATGAATTAGAAAAATACTAACATGATATGACCTGATTAGTTCTTGGATAAAAGATCAAGACATTTCAAGTTTGTAGATCCTGGAAATTTGAAAAAAAAATAAAAAATCACCAGTCAAGCGCTCAGCATTGAAGTCACCGGAAGTCAAACTCAATTCAAGGGATGCTTTTTTTTGTATAAGCTTTCTATCAAGATTGAGAGAATGCTTGCAGTTATTCATAGCTCTATGTCTCTCTATTCATTTTCACTGAATTATCTTCATGTATTTACAAGCATGCATTCAAGGAAAATCAGCACTCCTAAACATTATGTTTGAAAATTGGGTCTCTATAAACTACCCTTGATCTCCATTTACACTTTAATTACCCTTGGGTCGTAGATCTCACTAAATTATATGTTCCCAATTCTTTAATACCATGAGCCTTGTATGAAATTGAAGTTAATGTTATTTGAGTAGTACTTTTTTCTATCATTGCACCCAAATAATATGAATTGATCATTTTAAAGCATTCTTTATAAGACATGTTATTAAAGATGCTTAAAAAGTGTGTTGTGAATATCAGTGTTTGTATGTATTTGCTCTTGTAATGCTCCAACGCATTTGGAAATGCTGAGTATTGTTACTGTTTTGACTAAACAGATATCTAACATTTTTAGCTTCCAGATAATAATAAAATTGTAGTAATTGTAATTATTAGAATACCAGTGATATTTCATATCTACAGCAATAGTGGGCAATCTGAGCACTATGTGGGTTGCCTATACACCCACACTCACACACTAATTTCCATTGATCGCCTTTCCAGCTTGAACAAAATTGAACATTACAGTCCCAACATTCTTCCATTTTGGTGATATATGTAAATTTAAAAACAAATCCAATGTTTTGTAGTACCAACTACATTGCTTAAAAACGCCTGTATCTCTCCTCCCCATGCATAACTTCGTACAGAAATGGTCTTCACAAACTTAAGATCACAATCCAAGTCTTAACCTTTCACTAAAGAAGATATATATTACTGGTTGTATCTCCTGAAACTCCCAGCAAGCCAAAAAATAATACCAAATCTAGTCTGCAACATAAACTTGCAGTAAGTTAATACTGATTCCTTCTTTCTAGGAAATACCAAAAACGGATTCACTACATTGCTGTATATTTAGCACTCCACAAGCTAGAATTTTTAAAAAGGCACTTAAATTTGATTTGTAGATGTGTCCTTTGTGTTTGCTACTTTAATTGTAAAGGCATCATAAGAAATATAGATTTATTTTATGTGATATTGAATATACTGATTTGAAAGCAAATGGCAATATGATGTTTCTCTTACTTGCCACTAAAAGCTTTGTAAAACGTAATGAAGTAAGTGGCGTTCTGCAACTACAGCAAAGGACTTGATGTTTGGATGAAATTTTTATGAGAAAGTATTATCTACTTTGTCTTCAGCATTTTAATGAAAACAAATCAATTCTATTAAAATATGGATGGATATTATATTCTAGGGACAGTGCTCATCTGCATTTCCTAGCTGAGGGAGCTTTCATTGTCCAAAGACATTTCCATGGTCATGTAGCCAGCATGACTATATGCCGAGGCGCATGGAACAGTGTTACCTTCCTACCAAAGTGATACCTATTTATTCATTTGCATATGCAGGCTTTCTAACTGCTAAGAACTGGGGCAAGGAGTTCACCTTGTTGATCACCGCCCAGGTCTTGAGCCTGTGCTGTCAACTTTCCAGCTGACAAGCTCAGATTCTTTAACTGTTGAGCCATCATGCCCCCCCCCCCCATGGATACAATTGTTTATTAATTAAAAACCGGTATATTGAATCATAGCCAGATCAGTGATGAAAGAGCTCTTTATAACAGCTGGATAGCTTAGTAGAAAACCATTGTTGATATGAGAGACTGGTGTTCCAATCCTGGTTGGTACCTTCTTACCAGTAGGAGTCCTTGGAAAAATAAACCCTAATGCTTCATCTGTCTATCTCAAAATAAGAGTTATATAAACTAGAAGAGTCATGCTGGCATGGATGTTATCTGGATTCACACGGTCTACATTAGTTATTGAGGAATAGGAGAATGTGATAACAGTTGGGCTACTGAAACAAACCATTAATGGAGATGACAAGAGAACCTGGAATTGATGGAATGCCACCATAACATAGACCTAATGAGAGGGAGTATATGAAATGCATGAGGGAACTTCAACTACACAGAAAAGCTAGTTACCGAACACTTCAACATATTGTGAAGCATGTAGCTGATCTATCTCACAATTTGAGATATATCAGCTATGCATTACATCCCAAATTCAAGAAGACTTGGAAGAAGAACTGGACATGTAGCCAACACCTGAAGTGGAATGTCATTTTCACCCCCTCATAAGATCACAGATAAACTAGCTACAATCACCTCCTGAGAGTTGTTACCAAAGCTCAGTAGAGAAATACCATCAGATAATCTATTAGAAGCCTTCACAACAATCCCTGACATCACAATAACTCGAATGAATTGGTATATTCTACAGTTATTGTAATCCTATATTTGGCTTCACAACTAGAAAAACAGTAATACATACTCTCTGGAAAATGAGGTTAGAGGCTAAAGTTAAGATAACTCTGAAAGAGGCTAGTTAACTGGTGGAATTACAGAAAGGTATAAAGATTAGGGATAAGATTAGGCTTCTGAAAACATACAAAGCGTGACTCTATCTGAAGTCCTTCAGATGGATAAACAACGGCTTACAATACTGGCTACCAGGCCTAAAAGATAGAGAAGCAGAGGTCAAGAAAACTCGTTCTCCAAAGAACTATACAAAGTACTCCCAACTGAAGTGCAATAATAGTAACAACAGAGCTACCATTAGCAGAAACTGAACAGTACTGGAAGAACATGGGAGAAAGAGAAGACATAAAACATCAGTGTAAAGTGGTTGCAGGATCTGCAGCATACCACAGCAGTCTTCCAGAACAAGAACCAGACACCATCACAATTGCAGACATTCAGCAGCAGGTTAAGAACATGAAGAACTGAATAGCACCGGGTCCAGATATGATCCACACCAACTGACTAAGGAAAGTAACAGCAGGGCATGAATGCCTAGCATCACAAATGTATCAGCTAGCAGCGGATTCCCACCCAGACTGGCAGGAAGACAATGTTGATCTTGAAAGATCCCCACCAGGGAACAGCAATGGCCACTTGCCAATAACCTGCCTCCACACAACATATAAAGTTCTATCATACATTATGGCCACCAAACTACAGAACCATATGGGCCAATATATCAGCTCAGCTCAGAAGAGCATTGAGAACAACATCAGATGCTCCAAACATCTGATGCTCCTAGGTAGAGCAGTTGCCCAAGAATCAAATCTAGACAGACCAAGTACAGCCTGACTGATTGTGACCAGGGGGGGGGGGGGCTTTGCCCAGGTTCGCCTGGTGCACCAGTTGCGGCCCTATTTGGACCGGGAGGCACTGCAAACAGTCACTCACGCCCTCGTCACCTCAAGACTGGATTACTGTAATGCCCTCTACATGGGGCTGCCCCTGAAAAGTGTTTGGAGACTACAATTAGTCCAGAATGCAGCCACGTGAGTGATACTGGGTGTACCTAAGTACACCCACACTACACCTAACCTCCGCGAGCTGCACTGGCTTCCTATTGGTCTCCGAGCATGATTCAAGGTGCTGGTTATTACCTTTAAAGCCCTACATGGCCTAGGACACGAATATCTATGAGACCGTATTCTGCCGCACACCTCCCTAAGACCGATAAGATCACACAGGATGGGCCTTCTCCAGGTGCCATCAGCTGGACAATGCCGGCTGCCGATGCCTCGGAGTAGGGCCTTTTCTGTTGCCGCTCCGGCCCTATGGAATGAGCTACCCCCAGAGATCCAGACTCTACCCACTCTCATGGCCTTCCGAAAAGCTATTAAAACCTGGCTATTCCGGCAGGCCTGGGGCTGTTGACCTCTGGATTGAAGTCCAGCCCCGCTTAGATTGGGTGCATGTTGTGTCTTTTTTAAATTTGTCGTGTTTTATCTGTTTTTAATCTTTCTTAATTTTTGTTTCTGTAAGCCGCCCGGAGTCCTCCGGGATTGGGCGGCCTATAAATTTAATAAACAGTAAACAGTAAACAGGAAAACCTACAACTTAATACCACCCACATGGATATGTGAATACTTGGGGATACATCAAATCAACAGGACACCAAGGACTTCCCTCAAAAACTCAATGGGACAATGGAAGACAATATTGGAAATCAGCTCAAGACAGTTCACATAAGTGATCATCAAATGCAGAACTTACCAAGGTGATGTACTTTTTCCACTGCTGTTCGGCAGAGACTTGAACTTTAGCCAGATAATCACAGGGACTGGATATAGATTCAAGTTCAAGAGTGGAACTATTATCAGTTACTTCATCTACATAAATTACATCAAGTTGTATGCTAAGAGTGAATGAGACATCAACTCAATGATCTACCTGACACGGATCTATAGTGAGGACATTGGGATATAATTTGGACTGGAGAGGTATGGCAAGTTGGTGATCAAGAGAGGGAAAGTTTCCAGAAAAACAAATAGGTGTTAAGAGCCCAAAGTGTACAATTTCTACATATTTCCTATTTTCCCCTCTTTTGCTCATCCTTATTATTCATTTCATCCCTTGATTGCAATTCCCTGTCTCTAATTCCCCCCCAGACCTTTCCTTTCTCTTCTTATACCCTAGTATTTAAATTAGGAATGCTCAACCCAATGGCTAATATGCGAAAAGATACATACTTTGGTTTTCTTAAGAGTATATCCCTTGAATTCAAAAGGAGGATGTAATTAATTAATGGAGATTTAATTGCATGGGTTTTTTTTCCTAATTGACTTTTATATGACTTATTTTTTGCATAAGAGGAAATACTTAATTATTATCTTCAGTCTTATCTCCTGTATCAAATAGAAATATTATCTTTTACTGTTGAAATAACTTTTCATTGATGCATGTGACTGATTATTTGTTAAATGATGTGAATAAAACAATTCAGAGATTAGAAAATATATATCTATATTAAAGTGCATCTGCTGTCCAGAGACATTTTTCTATCTTGTTTTAATTAATTTGCTGACTTATTTTTTGCATAAGGGGAAATACTTAATTATTATCTTCAGTCTTATCTCCTGTATCAAATAGAAATATTATCTTTTACTGTTGAAATAACTTTTCATTGATGTATGTGACTGATTATTTGTTAAATGATGTGAATTAAAACAATTCAGAGATTAGAAAATATATATCTATATTAAAGTGCATCTGCTGTCCAGAGACATTTTTCTATCTAGTTTTAATTAATTTGCTGAAGGCATTTTTTCTATGTGAATTTTGTATATGTGATTTTGCTACTACAGTTTATGGCACATGAACATAATTATGTTTGTAGAAGAAATAACTGGCCTTTGAAAAAAACTGTCATTATTGGGTAGTGTGTAGGCTAATATTTATGCTTGATTTCATATGAACAAAAACATAAATGCTATCATTTTTATCCAAATACTGACCTCTCTTTTACGCTACCACAAAATACCATTCTGATTTCAACATTTAACTAACCTATAATTTCTAAGCTCCGTGGCTTTGCAATGTTCAAACCTGTATTTCTCATTGTGTAGTTAAAATGTTAATTAAATGTCTATCTCGTGTTTGAACAGAGATTAAAAATCAGTGATAGTAAAGCAGAAACAAGTGACTTAAGAGGGTGAGTTAATACCTTGAAATAAGTGAGAAGCAGCATTGTGCCAGCTTTTTAGGTTTCCCGGACAATAATTCCACAGGACCTACTTTTCCTTAATATGACTAAAAGTGGGGAGCATCTGCATTTAATCGGGGAAAGAGCTGAAATAAGTGGGCCCCTTCATCCACTAGCCTGCTCCCCCTAATGGCCATTTGTAAAGGCTCACAAAGTGAATTCAAAATTGGGTAAATCAGGATTCTGAGGGAACAGTTCCTTTTCTCTATGTAGGGAAGGGGATAGTGTATCACCATTTCCCATCCTTGATTGGAGCATTTACTAATACCTGGACAGGTCTGCCCTGAAAATACGTATCTTCTGATGTATGTGCCTGTTCCAAGTTATCAGTCACTTAATATTCTTACAGATCTTTGTTACTCATTTATATATGTGTCTCGGCATCCACATGCATCTTTCTGCTTTAGTCTTTGTATAAGCAAACTGAAAGGTTGAAAATGGCTTCAGTTGTAAATGTTTCTTGCTGTACCATTTTTTAGCCAACCAAATTAGCAATGGAGACTGCAATCAAATGGGAGTGAAAGGAGACTTTTACCTTGGAAGATCTTTCTACTCAATATTGTTCCTAAGTATCAACTTAAACTACATTTTTCTTCCTAGAGCAATATTTGATAACATTGATATTAAATCAAATTGTGAGGCAAGCCCATAAGAAACATATACTCCATCATTTTATAATTCCAGCACAAGTGATAGCTAATCCTTTAAAACATCACACACACATATACACAAATGCTATCTCATAAGATAATTGCATCAACTTGATTTCAGGATGAAATCAGAGGCCTGAATTCTACTAAATATCAATTAATAGTCTAAAATTATTGACCATTTTATAAAATTGGATTTCACTCTATGGTCAATCAAAAGTCATATTTTCTATAAATCTATATATCTAAATGTATTAGTATCAGCATTTAATAAGGAAGCTGAATCTAAAACCAGCCTTCAACCTCCATTTATCTCAACCTTGAAGGAAGTCAGGAAAATTACATTATTGCACACCTTCAACAATACAGAGGACAAAAAAATATCAATGAATGATCCTTATTTTGCATTAATGTAGCTTCAACAGAGGCACCTTTTCCTGGTTTCATGGAAAAATATATTATTTCCCAAAGAATGAAATATGCAGTTAAAAACACTGCTTGATCTCATATGTTTGGAAAAGCTATAGCATTTTTTAAATGATTAATTTCAGCCTCAGTAATCTTTGACTATTATAAAAGTGAATATGAAAATCAAAAAGATGTATTAGACTGGGACTATTACATAGCATTCCTGATTGTTTGAAACAAACATTATTGTATCATTACTGTTTCAACTCATAGTTCTTAATCCCGTTATCGACAGTTTGCTTCACGTGATTCATTGAAACCAAGGCAGTGGTTTCAATCAGTAGATTTAATCAGTGCATATAAAGTCAAAGGTTTCTTAGAACAGTTTCCTATTTTTCATTTTGATCCCTTTCCTCCAGTCCCATAATGGAAGCAGTGGAAAGGAATGCTTGAGTGTTCCACCTTGGGACATTCTTTCCTCTTACCATTGCTTTCCACTTTCCTCCGGGGGGCCGGGGGGGGAACAGTCTGGACATTCAGCTTGCAGAACCAAGTAAGTATTGTAATTCAAGGATCAATAGAAGATGTACAACTAAATGCTGGCTGACAGATATGCTCATTTTGAGTATCCATTTCTCCAAGATGCAGCTAGAATTGAGACAGTCAAACCCAGCTTTGCCCAGGAATGGAATGAATGTTGGGTTACTTGAACCAAAACTATTAGCAAAGACAACTACATGAGCTATCCATGAATTAATCTGTTCTTTCTGTAGTGTGTTTCCAATATAAATGCAGGAGGTATATTAGGGAGCAGGTTCAAGATTGTAGCAGTCTGAGTAATTATAAACATCAGGAGCAGAAGCTTCACTCACCATCTCTTTGATGTGGGTTTTGTTGCTGAATAAGATTTTGGAAGGAATGGAGCTGTTATTCAAGCAGTAGTTAACATTTTTTCCCAATTATCAGTTGTAATTTTTATCTAGTAATGGTGTTGGGTTACTTATCTAGAACACTTTGAAAACAAATCTCAAATTGTTGTCTTTGTGGAACAGGCATTTCTATTTTGCTAAATATTTAGGAATATAAATATTTTGTCAAACATTTATGATATAGTTGCTATTACCGAACCTTGATAGGATGAAACTCATGACTGGAATGTACTGTTGGAAGGATATAAATGTTCAAAAGAAACAGATCTAACAAAAGAGAAAATGCAATTGCATTATGTATAAGAAATCTATAAAAATGCACAAAACCAAGAATGAAAACCTAGAATGCATATTTGTCAATATAAAAGGAAACATTATTGTTGTAGGTAGAATACTATAGGCCACCCAACCAAATAGAAGAAAAAGATGAAATTTTGCTAACCAATATGTAGGAAACACACCACAGTAGTAATGCGGGACTTTAACTACCCTAGTCAACCAGAGGTGGTATTTGCTGGTTCTCTGAACTACTCAAAATTTCCACTACCGGTTCGTTAGAACCAGTCAGAACCGGCTGAATACCACCTCTGGCACCAATCATTAAATCCCCAGGTTACTCAGGCCTTATATCATTTCTGGAGTTAATCTAAGCCTACCAGATCAGAACTGCAAAAATCTGATGATTACTAGACAGTGGGAAAGAAATCTAATTCTTGCCTTGGTGTTTTATTAAATTCTATCAAAAGTAAAAGAAAAGGTGGCAGATTTGGGTTTTTCTTCTAAAAGCTTTTAAAAAAAAACCACCAGGAAATATTACTCTTTAGCCTTATTCTCATGACACACATAAATAGATTGGGAAGGTGTGCAGATATATGTCTGTTGTAAACTATCACTTGATCCAGTAGATTTAACACACACACCAAAATCCAGTCATACACAAGGTAAACTAACACCCGCTGACTCCCAGTTGACTCCCAAATGCCTAGTTATGCATTGACCCATTTGAAAATGAGTTGATCCAAAGAGATAGAAAAAGATAGAAAAGCCATGGTAAACATTTTATCAGACAGCAGTAGAACCCAAAAGGCACTGAATACATCCTGTATGCTTGCATAAGAACCAATCTTTTCTATCAGATGCTTGAAAGCACATGCAGTAATGAAAGCAAATGAAGGAGGAAAAAACAATAAACTTAGAGTAGCATCACTAACTAAATGTGAGACTGAATCTCACATACTTCCAAATTTAACTAAAGAATATTGGAATATGGATACAATCATGGCACTCAAAAACTCAAATATAAAATAAAAGCTTTCTTCTGTTGCAAGATCACTCTGTCCCATAATAGTTATAACTGCCTTCCCCATAAATGAGGCAAGGGAAACAACCAGTAAATAGTCTTCTTGCTATCAAATCTCATAGCACAATACTAACTCTACCCCATTCACCCTATAGCACCATGAAGAATGGAGTACATACTTCTTCCAATCCAAGTCCATGCACATAAGAAATGGCAGAAGACTTGGGAGATTGTAATTATCTACCTCTGGAGATAATTGGCAACTTTAAAACTTGTGGACTTCAACTCCCCGAATTTCCTAGCCAGAAATCCATGCTGCAATTTGGACCATATGAAAAAAATGTATGAGAAAGCTTTCTACTAATTTGGCAATTGGAGGCCGACAAGCTCAAAATCATGAAAATCAATTCATGAAGGTTATCATGTAGAATAACAAAAAGAATGTTATAATAGTGGTCAATATTCTGCTGCACTGTAATTAGCTAGCCATCATGCTTTTGGAGATAACCTGAGGTGGGTGTACTACTGGATAATATCCCTGGGTTGCTTTTTAAGAGTTCAGTTCAGTTTTAGTTTATTAAGCTTGTATGCCATGGTGGATGAAGAGCACAAGGAATTACCCCAAGTACTGTAGGAAGTTAGCACCCACCCCTCTCCTAGAAGAATGGAATATCCTAGGAAATATTAAAAGACAGAATGTTATATTTCCCTGGATGAGAAATGGAGAAAAATGTTTTTAGGCAGGAAACAGACTCACTCTTAATAGCCCCCCACCTTGGTCGATGTGTCATTAAGGCCTGAGCCAGTTTATTCTACATAAAAAAAGATCTACCTCCTTCAGGCAGAGCCATTTCATTGCACCACCCACCAAATTTCAACCAAACTTGGCACACAGACAACCTACAAAGCTAGCTATGACCTCTGACAGCATATTCTTCCTGTCCCCCAGGAAGTTCAAAGCCCAGAGAGGGCATAAAACCCAGGGACTCTCATCATCTCTCCCCTTTTCACCCAGGAGCACCAAGGCATGTGATCCTGTCCACCGTTAAACCATCTTCCCAAACAGCCTCCATATTTCCAGTGTCTTTTTCCCCACTTGGAACTGAACCCAGATAGACATTTCTTTCAACAGTACCCTGGCCTCATAGTACCAACTGTTTGATACAATTGGTAAAGGAGAGATCTCATATTAGTTGTCTCAATCCTGACTGTATGTTATGGCTATAGGGATGTCTCAAATCCCTTGGATGTATTCCTTCATTTCTTGTCTTGTACTCTCTTGGAATTGTGGTTTGCTGATGGTTGTCTTCCTTGTAGTCACTATTTCTTGTAGTTACTATTAACAGCTTTGTTTCCTTGCAAGATGTATGACTGTTTTTCCATTGGCCGTTTCTGGAGGGCTGAGAGAAGAGTGTTACCAGGAAGGGTTTTGGAAGAAAGTGCAGTATATAGGTGTGGGTCTGGAGAGGGGAATATATTTGATTGGAAGGAATATACAAAAAGGGATGGGAGAATGAGTAGGAAATGTAAATCCCACATCAGCATTGGAATTGTACTAATCTCCTTTTTGTTTTATATCCACTGCTACCCAATTTTGTTGTATTTAAGTATAATGACAATAAAGAGTATACTTATACCCACCTCACTGGTAGAGAAGAGACTGTTAAGGCAAGATGCGTTCCTGTTGCCTGGGCTTATTAAACACTAAACATTTCTGTCTCTAGTAGATAGGTCTTTGATTAGTGTAGCGTGAAAATGGTGACTTTTGACCCAGTTAAGGTGGTTGTGTCCTGGTAGAACTAGTAGTAAAGAAAATTAACTGGCCCCGGTGTATGATGACACATCTAACTGATGTGATCTGATGAACACGTCTGTAAATCGTCAATGAGAAAACTTTTCTCAACCCCTTCCTCTAAACTGTTCATAAGTAGAATTTGTTTTGCTTATTTAAAGATTCAAAAATTGATATGTCCAATAGTTGATTCACTCTTGGCTGTTAACTTAGTTTCAATCTTGGTTATAAAATCATTGTTTAATGTCTTTGTTGTGACTGCCAAAAAGAAGAAAAGCAAGAAAAGTGAGCTTTGCAAAGAAACATCTTGTTACTTCATAGAGGTCTTCTTTTTTTCTTAACCATTAATGTGTCTCTTTTCCTTCTCTTTTCTTCTGAAGAGTCATCTCTCAAGAATTTGTTATTCCAGATGGTGTTACGACCAATGGCACCGTTACTGAAAGGAAATATAACATTAAAGACAGTGCGTGATGGACGTGGAAAATAGGGCAGAAAATATAAAACTTGGGGTCTATCTTCTGATGATTCTGTTTCAATTGTTTGAGTTGTTTTCTTCATCTCTTTGATTGTAGTTTGTGCTTTGGTGACTGGAGGTATTGCAGTTGTTACTGGGATGATCTGACAGTTGGTTTCTTGGCTGTCTATGCCTCTAAGCTGTAATAGACCAAAGGAAGTGGACCGCTTTGCCATTTCTGTAATAAATACAGTTCATTTTATTTAGAACACTTTCTATTGGACTGCTTAGGAAGATTTGACATATTATTTGACATAATGCCTAAAACAGTTTAGGTGGATTGTTATAATTATTTAGTATAATAAATAGACATAGCCACCTTGTTGAGCCAAGTACATGCAAAAGCCTCTTTACTTTTCATAGCAAATTAAATATTCCAATAACTTTATATTCTTCCCATTAATCCCAGTAATTCTGTAAATCAAATGTGCACAACCCTTTTCATGGACGTCATTTGTTTTTCCCTTGGCACTAGTACTGCAGTGGCTTCCATTGTGACCTTCAAGTTTTCTTTTGATTTTTTAATCCCATCTACCACCTATGGATTTCCTGTTAGTTTAACCAGGGTGTTCAAGCTTAGCCAATGTACCAGAGGTAGTTCTAGGAGTACACTTTTAAAAAGGTCAACAACATAACTTGATCGTTTTGGCTGTCTGGTATTTATGCTGTTTCTTTCATACTTACTTCTTGCAATGCATCCAGCTGGAAAATCACTATAGTCATCAACAGGTTCATTGTCTGTCTTGGTCAGCTCCACGCTGACATCTCTCTTTTCTTCTCTTTGAAAAAGGCTTGAGTCTTTTCCTACAAAGGTTAATAACAGAACCAGTCCAACAGTCCACACAACCTGCTCTCCCCTCCCCCCATTCAGCATGTATTGCCCTGCATTTCCCATCAAACAGAAGCCATATGCTTCTCACATATAAGAGTAAGCAATGGTTCATTGAAGTTAAGGACTGTGAGATTCCAGAAGGAACTGGATGAATATCTTTGACTGTAGCAGCAGCAAACCTTCAATTATAGTTGTACCCTACCCCCATTTTAAATCTTGAGAACAATCCCAGCCTACATTGCTGAAATATGGAAACTTTCAATATACCTACTAGCCATTTTTCACTAAAACTAAGGTAAGGCAAAGGTCCATATTTGTCCTACCCTGATTCTAACCACTGCATTCATCCTCCCACAAGAGCCAGAAGTCCTGGAAGTGGCTGCTGGATTAATGGCGACTTCCTCCCCCCCTTGTTCTCTGCTGTCCAAGCACCCATCTTTTTAGTTATCATTTTGATGCATTAATCTCATTGTGTTTCTGTGTCATTGTTTGTTTTATTGTTCTATTATTTTATTTCTGTTCTGTTTGCACTCCTCTCCTTTGTCTTCCTTCTTATTATTGTAAGCCACGTGGAGTAACCCCATGGTGAGATAGGCAGCAAATAAATTTAACAAATAATAACATTGACATAGATTATGGAAATAGATAATGAAGGGATGGTGGTTAAACTGGAAATCTAGCACTCCTTCCAGTTATTGAGTTATTGTATCTCATCTCCTATTACTTCTATGTTATTCTGTTTTATACAGATAGCCGAGTTATGACTAGTTGCTTAGTGACTGTTCAAAGTTATGATGGAGCTAATTTTTGGAGGGGGAGGACTTACAACCCACATTCAGAGTTTCAGTGGCCACCCTCCCTCCTGTGGTCATGTGACCACACTTTAGATGCTCAGCAACCAGGCTGCATTTATAGCCATGAGTAGCATCCTGCAGTCACATGGCCTCATTTTATGATGGTTTTGCTGAATTTATTTACTTTTTTTTTTAAGCTGTGTCCATGGAGATCCATTCATTTGTTTAATAATTGTGAAATTTGTTTAATCACCATGGTGGTTGTTTTATAAATGTGAGGTTTGATTAATGAGTGTCATCATAGTTGTTTTACAGCTGTGCCATTATTTTTAATCTATCACCAGTTATGACCCTGATGGCAGTCACTCCATTACAGTCATAATTTCAGAACTACTTGAACATTATGTTATTGTCTGGACATTTGATTCCTGAGAGCTGTTTTATGTTGCTAGCTTTGGGCCAAATAAATAATTCATTCATTCATTCAAATCAAGAATGCATATATTTTTCTTTAGTTTTAGAGCCATCTGTGGGAGCTACTTATGTTTGCATTTGGCAGTGGATGCGTAACCTCAGGTTAATTAAGAACATTCAGATCTACTTCAAATAATAATTGAAAGAAGTTGCTATTTTTTTAAGCCATTAGCTCCCAAAAGTTCTTGTCTAATCAGTGTCTAATAAATTTTCTCCGTATGCAGCTATTGGTAAAGAACATCTATGCACTAGGAATATTCATACTTGTACTGGCTCAGTGATTAACCCAGGAACATGAGGAATACTTTTCTAAGAAAGAACAAAATAATCCCCATAATCAAACCTGGTATGAATTATTTTGGCATCTATTTCTTTCATATGAACTATCTTCTTGATATTAAAACAGCTCTTTCTGCACATCCATTAAATGCAGACATAGCACTGCAATAGATAGCAGGCTATAACTTGCTGTTTGTCATTTCATTCTTTATTGCAATGTATTCTGGAAAAACATTCAAATCATATTGCATTCCAGGAAAATGAACAGTGTTTACTATATCTGAAATGAATTTTTCAAGTAGGTACAGTTATTTTATTTATTTATAAAATTTATTGACCACCCATCTTACCAGAAGGTGCACTTTATAATATGTTTGATGTCTTTATTATCTGAGGGAAGTGGGGCTCAATTATAAACCTGCACCTATTTGGAACAAATTCATTTCAGATATAATAAATACTGTTTGTTTGTCTGGAATATAATATGATTTGAAACTGTTTGCAGACTAAATTTCAATAAAGAGTCAGTGCTAAGATAACATATTAATTATGATTATAGTAAGAGAGCAGCATTCTGATCATGAATGGCACTGTAACTGCTCTGGGAACTCATAAGGCCAAGTGCAAGAATCTCTCTTCTCATGTGCCAGTTATGTTTTAGGAAACTAGGATCCCAACATACAATCCTGAAAACACTTAGAGTCATCATGGCAGGATATTAATGGCAGGACTATAGAGTCTGAACATTTTTCATTACCTGAGCAGCAGTTTAGAAGATGGAAATAATCTTTTGACTATGGGAAATGGATGAGGAAAATATGTCTTTCTTTTTGACACTGTAATGATAAAAACAGTGTCTCTGAAGTTGTTATCCTCTATCTTACACTTTGAGAAGGTCACCAAGTATTACCCCCTTTCATGGCCAAAAGGTGTCAGGCATATTTTATTTATTGTTGGTATATGCACATATATGTGGTTGGCATACTCCCTAATAAAAACATTTATGCAGTTGACAGTATAATTTATTTGTGTTAATTTAGATATAGCAATACTCAATTTTGGGATCAACCAAGTAATGCCAATACACTCCCCCCCAATACTGTAATTACCAAAACCTGCTTTGTCAATCAGTCAGAGATATCAGATACTTGCAAAGGCTTCCCAAAAGAAAATCACATCAGAGAGAGAGAATTTTGCTTTCCCATTGCCAGATTAAGAATCACAGCAGAAAGAGCTGCTTCAAGTTCCCCTTTCCCACAGTTCTCCCATCTAAATTGAGACCAAGCTAGACAGATTCCTCAAATTATTCCCTGCTTCTTTTTCTATTGAGTTGTACCTATTAAATTGTGCATCTTTGAACAAGGACTACCTTCTCTTTCAATAACTCTAGTGGTTTTTACCACTTTAAAATAAATGTGGGAAGTAATATGTTTACTGGTAACATTAGAATATTAAGCATATTTGAATCAGTTTGTGACAGTGAGATGAGCTGGCTCTGAACTTTGCTCAAACATGCCTCTGACTGCTAAGTGAACTTGTTCCAGAGACGTGTTTTTAAGCCCATCTACTTATTTATTATCATATATTTATTGCAAGCACAAAATCAGATAAACGCAAGGAAACTGATCTGAACTCTAGAAAAGGAACCAGAACTTTTTCATCATTGAAATTACCAATGTTTGCAACATGAACTGTTGGAATCCCCCCCACCCCGCCCCCAAGAACTAGTAGGAAACATTAGAATTGCTTAGGGATTAAGTTGGTTTAAAAAACAAGTTAGCTATAAAGAGATCCCCAAAGAGGTTTTTAATAATAATTGCACCAACTATCCCTTTCCCAAATTACAACCAATATATTGATAATAACCTTAAAGTTAAGAGTTTAGCACAACATTTACAATCCTGCGTTTTTCCATATGCATATATACATACACTCTGCATAAACCTGAAAAACATAATAAAGCCAGAGAGCCTTACCTTCTACAATGGACAGAGCTAACCAGAGCACCAGCCACCTGAAGCAAAAACTGGCAGTTTGCTTAAAAAACATTTTCTATACTCTGAGCAACCAAAGAAGCCTACCTTTGCCAAGAGCTTATAACTATCATGGCTTTGATATTTTTAAAAAAAATGTGTTTAGAAAGTGGAGTACAACATAAAAAAATGGGATGTCTGATGCAAATTTTCACCTTGGTCAATTTATTAAATAGCGATACTATTTCTTGTCTGAAAACAAAAACCACCAGCCAAACCAAAAAGTCTGAATGGAAAGAAATATATGAATACTTATTTCCATCTTGGCATCAGAGAAACTTGGTGCTCTTTCCAAGAATACTGTGCTGAAGATGGCTTGATTAGAGGCACCTCAAGCACAATGGACTCTTTTCCAACTTGGGAACAAGGTGGCCAGTAAGCAAGAAAAGAACTTTGTTTAGCAGGCAAGTCTAGTCCTGTGTACAGAATGTATGTGCAAGCAAGCAAATCTGTCTGCCTCCCACACCTGGGGTCAGAACTGTATAACTATGCAGGATTGTAGACAGAGGTTCTTTAGACTACCTATATAATCATGCCCTCCCTTCACAAAGTCTGCAAGAAACTTTCTGAGATGGAACAGGGTGGAGTAGAGGGGAAGTGCATCAGTGGTGGGTTGCCAATTTTTTCCCTACTGGTTCGGGCATGGGCATGACCCTTCTGTGCATGCGCAGAAGCACCTGGGCAGGTGGGCGAAGCCTCCCGCCGCCACTACCAGTGGTTCACCCAATCTGGGCCGAACTGGGAGCAACCCACCTCTGAAGTGCATGTATAAAGTCCAAATCTAAACTCTGAATGTAAGAAGAAATCAAAACATACAAACATTTTATATTATATTGGGGAGAAGAGCTACATATAATTTTAGTAACTAAAAAATATTGGGGAAGGGAGAGTTGCAGTTTCTTTCAAGCTGCTTGATTATTTCTTTTCTTCCAAATGTCAAAATTACTCATAAGGATTGTAGGCCAGACAGCATTTGGTCAGTTTCTGGGCATGTGGAATATAGCTTGGTTGGAATGAATCATAGAATCATAGGGCTGGAAGGCATCTTGGAGGTCTTCTAGTCCAACTCCCTGTTCAAGGCAGGAGTTCTTATACCTTCCAGGTTAAATAGTCCAGTCTATTCTTGAAACTCTCCAGTGATGGAGCATCCATAACTCAAACTCATTGTTCTCATAGTCAGGAAATTTTTCCTTACTTCTAAATTGGATCTTCCTTTAATGGGCTTCCATCCATTGCTTCTTGTCCTAGCCCTAGGTACCAGAATAATGGTACTAATGTACTATGTCTCAATCTCAACAACTTCTAAGTCATGGCTGGAGAATTCTGAGAGTTAAGGTCCAGTGTGTTAAAGTGCTGAAGTTGACAAGCATTGCCCTAATATGGTGCACGGATAGATGCTTATTTATTTCCAATAGTTGAAAGACTGTTAATTTATACTGTGTATGTGTATGCAAATTTTGCCACGCTGTTATATTTTTAAATACACAATATTTATCCTTAGGTTGGCTGAATTATTGTTTTTATTTATTAGTAAGTTAATTCTAATAAAGGAAAAAATGAAGTGAATTCTATTCCTAATTATATTTGTTCATCATTAGGGCTTTATTGTATAAATAGTTATGTGAAAGTAAGCTTGTTTCATTGAAACCACTGGCCTTTATGAGGGTAAACAAGCATTCCACAATTTCTATCTACAAACCATCAGACTTAGAATATTTGGCATTTTGAGGTGGTGTAGCCAATCAATAATTGTTATGATAAGAAGCGGAGGTGGGCTGCTTTTTCCTTAACAATCAGTTCGCTGATTGTGAGTATGTGTGCAAGCTTGCTTCATTCACCTGCATGCAGCATCAAAAACAAGGCTAAATAGGACAGCATAGCGCCGGGGGGGTGGTGGTAACGGACCTGCAGGTTGCAACTACCGTTCACCCGAACCAGTCCAACCCGCCAGCGGCCCACCACTAATAATAAGTATATTCACTACAATAGTTATTGTAGACTAAATGCAACTGAAAATCCATTTCACAAAGAATAATTTGGTGATGCTACAAAATAAGTTACTTGCTTAGAAATATTATTGTTAGATTATAGGCCACATGCATGCATTCTAGTAAGCCAGAATTTAAGATTACATGTTGAGCACATTACAATCATTAGGTTTGTATAATATGCACAGAGAGTGACAAGGCACTTTCTCTGTCATAAACACATTGAAAAATTTTAAACAATGCTCTGATATCATAGGAGTAGGATCTTTTTTTTTTTTCTTTTTTCTTTTTTTATGTGTACTTACTCATGAAGGTTCCTCTTTAAGTTGGTTGCATCACAATATTATGATAGAATATGACTGATGGTGGCAAGGAGTTAGTTTGATTTACAAACCTGCTCATATTAATCCTTGTGTCCGCTTTCTTTCATTTTGGGTTTTGTTAGAATGAGTACAGTACTCTTCATTTTTTTTCTTTGAATTTTCCTCTTAGATCTTAACATGAATATAGCTGCTATAATAAGAGGGTTTTCGTTCTTGCTTCTAAATAGTACCTCAAGTAATAATCATGGCTCAGTAGCATGTAATTTCCTAATTCTCCAGCTATCTCAACTAAGAAAATGCTAGATATGTCTACTGGCCGATTGTGACTCAGCAGCCCATCAACACTTAAATGCTTAAACCAATCAATGATGCATGAGTATTATTTTCCACAATTTTGCTGCTACTGAATATAATAAAATATTACAAATAATGTTTGTGGAAGGCCAGACTACAGTGCCAAACTCACTGGCTGCTTGAAAAGCACAGTGATGTAAACAGTGGCTTTTTATAAAAGCAAAT
Organism: Thamnophis elegans; assembly: GCF_009769535.1. Classification (NCBI taxonomy): domain Eukaryota; kingdom Metazoa; phylum Chordata; class Lepidosauria; order Squamata; family Natricidae; genus Thamnophis; species Thamnophis elegans. Next base: position 90,145,958 of record NC_045558.1, on the reverse strand, counting down.
ATAATGCTCAAAATATGCTGAGTACTTGGAGTTATCTTAATTCCTCTCATGATCTCCAAATAAGAAATATTGAGTTTATTTTCCAAGCCCTGAAATTCATTTCCTTTCCAACTCACTTCTTTTTCCCAAAATAACTGTAGCACTAGATAGCCCTGAAACCCTCTTTCCCTTGAACTATTATTTGGGATGATGGAAGCCAGCCGATTATTTCATCACAGTAATATACCAGTACAAGAAATGTGTCAGTGAATGATCTGTGAGTACTTATGCATCTACTTTAAAAAATCAAATAAAATTTGAGACAAAATTAAAATACAAACAATGAAGATTAGGGGATGGAAGCTAAAACACATGAAGAACAGTTGCAGGAATTGGGTATATCTAGTCTAATGAAAAGAAGGACTGGGATGACATGATAACAGTGTTCCAATATTTGAGGGGTTGCCACACAGAAGAGGGGTTCAACCTATTTTCCAAAACACATGAAGGCAAGACAGGAAACAATGGATAGAAACTAGTCAAAGAGATAAATTCTCCTTTTAGTTAATGAACACCTAGGCCCAGCTTGCGCTGCAATCTGAAATTGGCCTGATCCTAATCAATTTGATCGTAAAGGCTTCCTTCTGTAGCTTAAGTGGCCAGGCCAGGAGCATGTTAAGCTTGCTAGTACCAAGGCATTCCTTTCAATGGTCTTCCCAGAGGTGGGTTCCCACCAGTTCGGCCAAACCAGTAGTGGTTTGGCGGCTGGGTTGCTGGAACCGGCAGCGACCCAGTCCTGCCATGTCCCCGAACCGGTTCTACTCCGGGCCCACCATCTTGTTTTTTGGTTCTGCGCATGCGCAGAACAATTTTCAGTACAAAATATTTTTTCACTTTTTAAGATTTTACGCATGCACAGATCTTTTTATTTGCAAATGTGCACTGGCTTGTGCATGCACACACAAAGTTTTTGAGGCACAGAACCAGCAGTAATGTATGCAGCCACCCACCTTGGGTCTTCCCCATTGTGTGCTTCTTCCTCTGTTGTAATTAGTTCCTCTCCAACAAATGTAAATATAAATATTGAAGAAAAGAGAGATGCTCCCCTAAGAACTAAGGTGACATTTCCTAACAGTGAGAACAGTTAACCAGTGAAATGACTTGCCTTCAGAAGTTGTGGGTAATCCATCACTGGAAGTTTTTAAGCAGAGATTGGACAGCTATTTGTCTGGTAAGGTATAGGGTCTCCTGCTTGAGCAAGGGATTGGACTAGAAGGTCCCCAAGATCCCTTCCAACTCCATCATTCTGTTCTGTTCTGATGTGTCTGGTTCTGTATGATTTAATACTTCTCTGTTAATTATTCTGGCTGCCCATGGTCCACACAATACGCCAGCACCACAGTTCAAAGGCATCAATTCTTCTTTGATCAGCCATTCTTTATGTCCAATTCTCACATCTGTAGGAAGTTAAAACTCACCCCTCTCCTAGAAAAATGAAATATCCTAGGAAATATTGAAAAGGCAGAATATTATACCTCCCTGGATGTGAAAAGGGAGAAACATGTTTTAATTCCTGCAGCTTCCTGCCTACCCCCCTCTCCTTTTGTAGATGGGCTATTAAGATGCCAAGCCAGTCTATTTACATAACAAAGACCCCTCCCCATCAGCTCCAGGGTGATAGAATCAAGGCATGCTAGTATAAGCCCTTTACCCAACTGACCACATGGCATCTGAGAATTCAACCAAACCTGGACTCAGCCTAGAGAGTTGCCCCTGCATGGCCCCATGTGAATCTGATGGCCAATCAGAAGACATTTCTTACACAGGAACAGGAAACAGATAGGTGGGGCCGAACAGATTATAAGAAACCCTGCAAGCCCCTCCCTCGGCCCTTCTTCTTCTTTACCCAACACCTGGAAGTAGGTGATCACCTTTTTCCCCAGGACCTCAAGCCATGTGGTCCTGTCCACCATTAAACCATCTTTCTAAGCAGCCTCCATGCCTCCAGTGTCTTTTTCCGCACTTGGAGCCGAACCCAGAAGGACATTTCTTCCAACACACCCATACATTATTATAGGGAAAGCTATTGCTCTAACTTAGTGTTTCTCAACCTTGGCAACTTGAAGATGTCTGGACTTCAACTCCCAGAATTCCCCAGCCAGCGACATCTTCAAGTTGCCAAGGTTGAGAAACACTGCTCTAACTAGCTTGCTTTTTGTATTTATATCAATCATGTTTGCTTTTCCAGGTCTCATTCACGTTAACCATTGCAGCACAACCTAAGGTTATCCTGCATTTAATTTCAGGAGTAGAACTGCCATCGGAAACAATTTTGCATCCAAGGAAGATAAATTCTCAAACTAATTCAAAGACAGATTAGACAAAAAACTTTAGTGGTAAGTACAGGATAGAGAACAAGTAAGGGGCCGGTGGGTGGGAAATAAAGAAAAAGCTTGCATTTTATTTTCACCTTTGTAATTGATTTACTTTCATTGTGGTGATCACCAGAAAAGTTGCCAAGTATGGTGTGGGGAGAAAAGGATCATTAGAGCAACTGACAGAAAGAGTAATTACTCCAGAAAATATTACCCAAAAATTTAAATGGCATGACAGACCTCTGTCTAATGCCTTTTAACTAACCCTTTTGCTTTTACTGCATCCCATTTTGTTTTCTTTTGATCTCTTTTATTCTTCTGCTAAAGACTTGCCTTTTTACTATTTTCCCCGAGGCTGGTATTTTTATCATCTTCGCCATGGGAAAAAGGAAGAAGAGACAAGAGTTCACATTCTGCATCTCAGATTTCACCCAAGCCTATTAAACATTTCAGAGTTAACAGATACCAAAAACATTAACAGCCACATGCTGCAAATAACAAACCATTGCTATTTTTCTTGATAGCCTCTCAAACTTATAAGACTCCTTAGAATGAGATCCACAAGCAAAGATGAACACTCCCAACTTTTGACCTTATGCAATAAAAGGATAAGGACTTAAAAAACAAAATAATACTGACAATGCCTACTAACAGCATAAACATTATTGTTGATTTTTAGCTTCTGACCATAGTTAACAACAAAGTGAACACTTAAAAGAGACGTATATTAAGGATAAACACAATCTTTGAAACATGCTGCTGGGTCAGTTAAAACAAACTCATGCAGAAACAATAATACCGGTGGAAAGGTGAATTTTAATTTGGAACCTGAAAAGAGAGTGAGGAATAAGCTAAGAGATTTAGCCCTACTAATAATTCATCTTGGCAATAAGAGTGCTTCTACTTTGAAGTTTAATTGTAATAACATAAAAGTTGGGAATTCCAAGGACCTTCTATCATCATTGCCCTTGAAAAGAGAGAGCCTGAATAACAATCTGTGACTCCCACATCAAGTCAGTTCTCTGAAAGACAAACTTGATTAACTCTGCCAGACACTGAACACTGGTATTATAAAAAAGCTTGATGATATGTGGAAATTATTAGCAAAAACATGTAAAACTTGCTAAACTTTTAATAGAGCTGTTTACCCCCAAATGCCCAAGAAAACAATGTCTATTTTGAGAAACCATCTGCTGGTTCATTCCCTATTTCAGCATGGAAGAGAGCAATAAAGAATCCTTGATAGTAGCTTCCATCATATCTCTCTATTTCCTGATAAAACATTACACCATAGAGAAAATGTAAGTAGCAGAAATGAAATAAAGGTTTGACAGACAAGAGAAAGGAAGATGCAACCCAAATCTTCTAATCAAAGATGGTCTTGAAGTAGGACTGAGTTATAAGGAGTCAGCCTTAACTCAATGCTTCCAAAAATAGATATAAGTCCAAAATCACAAACGGGGGTTATAGCTCATGAAGCAGTTCAAAATATGCTAAGAAGTACAATCTGAGCCAAGAAAATCATCCTTACCTAGAAGTAAGTTATCTCTGCTGGACATTGGTACTATTCTGAGCTGTCAACCTGCAAGAGTACCACACCCAAATTGCTGCTCACTTCAAAACCTGCCAGAGCTTATACAATAAGGCAGTGGTGAAGGTAGACATATAACCAATTGGTTATAACGTAACCAATATAACATAACCAATTACGTTGTATACATGATATACAGTGACAATAAAAGCTATTCTAAATATTTCAAACCACTGTCTTGTTTTTTTACACAAAGGAATTTTGGATACCATCATTTCTATTAAACAATTGAAAAATCCATGTGTTTCAACCCCACATTCCAATACAATCCCAATCATTCTCACTAACATTAAGCACAAGACTTTTGTAATATTGCTGGCTGGAAAAACAGATGGGGACTGCTGGGATTCCTCTCTAAATTTTTATTCATAGCACTCCAAGGAACCTGGCTGACTACAGATGAGAAGACTCTTACCAGGCCTTAGATCCTGGACTATTTCTACAAGAAAATATAGGACTAAAGGGAAGATTGTCTACACTTGCCAAGACAGAGCTGGGTTTGCAAGGATAGGAATTGGTTTAGGAATTAGGAATCATATCATTCTCCCCATTATTTAGGTGTAACATTTGCACAAAAATTCTCTGAATTGGTTCTACTGAACACACATTTACCACCACACACACCATCCCACTTTTCCCATAATAGTTGGGTGAACCTAGTGTGGAAAGACTCTCCCTTTCCCCCCAAAGAATGAAATAATGTGGGAGATATTTTAAAAGGCAGAATATTATATTTCCCTAAAGGAGAAATGGAGAAACATGTTTTAGAAGCAGGAAGCAGCCCCCAAGTCTTTCTTAATAGAACACAGCAGTTGCCAGCCCTTAAGAGATAAAGAACTTATTGAAAAAGGAATACAAGTATCTAGATAGCACTATTCATAAGCAAAGCAAATACTGCAGGTAGAAATTCATTCAAGGCAAGATATTTTGAAACTCCTTGGCAGAATGGTAGGATTAGAAAGCAGCCACTCACCCAAGATCCAACACAGGACCAAAGCCATTAGCCACAATAGGAATTGCTCAACACCTTTTCAGAACACCAGCCCCTTTATTGCACCACCACCCAGAGCAGTCCAAACTTCAAAGTCACAGAAACATGAAAGCTCAGATAAACAATAAACCAGCGGTTGACCAGATTAGCTCAGACAAGCACCTAGGATTTGCATTTCCTCTTTTTCCTACAGCACCATCTATGACCCCTACATTGCCCCTACATGACCTCATAGGAATCTGACAACAGCCAATAGAATATTAAGCAACATGTTCCTGCACAAAAACAGGAAGCCCAGATACAAAGCCCACAGAAGGTTTAAAACCCAGCCACTCTCAACTTCATTCTGTCAGCTGGCCAGAATCACATGTGGTGGCTCTACTTCATCAATAATGAAGTCCAATCAGCCTCCATGTTGTTTCCAGCATCTTTCTCCCAGCCTGGAATTGAACCAGATGGATATTTCCTCCAACAACACCAGAAAAGCTGAAAATAAATTCAAATTACCCCAAATTGTAATTCTAGCAGGAAAAATTAATGCTAGGGTGGGGTTCTCCTTACAAGAGTTCAGGGTGGGGTTCTAAGGATTATCTCATAAATGATCCACCCTAATTCTAGAGACCCCAAAAGATTACTATCAGGCTTACAACAAGTCTCTTTGATTTATAAATATAAGCTCTATATTTTAGGAGGCAAAGAACCTGATTTTATATGGTTGTTTTTTTTACATGCCATTCAGAATAACAGTTGGAAGGGACCTTGGAAGTCTTCTAGTCTAACCCTGTGCTCAAGCTGGAAACTATACCATTTCAGAAAAATCATCCAATATTCAGGAAACTCTAGCAGTGTTTTAGATTACATAAACAAGAGTGGGCTGTTTTCAGACATCCAAGTCCACATTAGGAAGGATAGCAATCACCAGTTGATTTCTAAGGCAATTCTGATACTGGATTATCCATGCCTCACAAGAAATAAGATTTTAGCAATCTCAAAGTGAGGCAGAATATAAAGTTCAGTTGGGCCAGACCTAAAATTTTCAGCAACAGGGACAGGCCCAATTTTCTTCTGAAATATTGTATCTGATATATAGAAGGAATGTAAATTCCAGTTCAATATTCTTATTCCAGCTTCAGTTTGGGAGGATTCTATTGCAAATCTATTTATTAATCCTAACCAGGACCTCTCTCTTAAGCAATTTATTGATAATGTGGTCTTTGAAAACCTTTTTCTCTAGGCTCCTGTGTTAGTATCAGATATCAAATTATTATCCAATCTCTGAAATCAAATAAAGAACCCAAAGAAGATTTTTTTTAACCTTCCGAATTCTTCAAGGCACATATTGCATAGTGGGCCACATTATTAGCAAGGCTTTTCTCTCATATAAATAATATTGGTCAGTTTCTGGATTTCTCTATGACTCACTACAGAATGTAAAGCAGTAGCTATGGCGTTGTTTGTCGACCTATTCCCCCTGTAAGCAAAGTTGAATTGGTCAAAATTTGGTGGGAGGCATGACCTAAGGTGTTGAAGAACCAATCTCTCGGAGCACTTCATCACTACAGACGTTAATGCAATAGGTCTGTCGTCATCCAGGCAGTTAATTGCTGTTTTCTTCAGGACTGGGATGGTTTCAAGCATGATGGAAAACTGGCCATTTGTAAGGAGATGTTAAAGATCCTTCTCAGGATCTCTGTTAATTGAGCGACACAAGTCTTTATCACTATCCCCAGCACCCTATCTGGACCTGCAGCTTTGCTGGGGTTCACGACCTTCAATATAGCTTTCACTTGGTGTTCATACAAGGTGAGTGGCTGGGAGTTAGAGGGCTGGCAGGCAGGGGCTACAGGGTCAGTTCTTTTCACTTCATAGCGGGTGAAGAAGGTATTCAACTCCTCTACTAACGAGGCATCAAGGAGGCAACGCCAAACCACTTCTGAAAAACCTTGCCAAGGAAACTACAGGGGCTTCTCCAGGCAATCCCTGAGAATTGAACATGATTGAATGGAAGGGAAAAAACCCTCATCTAATAGTAGTAATATGGAGAATATTTTAAGAACATTTGTTTTTATTATTTCAACCTCATTTGCCTTTCCCTTTTTAGTTAAAGAACATTGCTTTGCAGTGCAGCTGTAATATCTTTAGTCATCAGCTGGTGTTGCTCAAGATTCAGTACTGGAAATACATATCTATTAGGCTGCACAATTGCAGTTCTTTCAGTCAGCTGTTTTTATTTAGCTAGATAATTTTTAAATCTGCCCATGAATTTTGGGTATTTTCAGGACATACCTATTGGTTTCGGAATTTTATTATGACAATTGTCCTACTGTGAAAATACTCTTAAAAGAATTTACACCAAAGTTCTTACCCTGTGGTCAGCATCCACGTTTTAACTCCTAAATTGCTTGTACCATCATGAAATATTCAGAACATTATTGTCATTTTTTATTTGTAAACATCCCATGCTTTCCCTTGGCTTATTTTTCTTAAAATTCAAAAGCCATGAAGGTCGAAAAGATGGAATAGAGAGAGGGAGAAATAGAAAGAGAGATAGAGAAACACAGTAGATAGGGAGAGAGAGAGTGAGAGTAGGTAGGTTGGTAGGTAGAGGGATAGAGAGAGAGAGAAATAGAGAGAGAGGGAAATATAGTAGGTAGGGAGGGAGAGAAGGTAGGTAGGTAGGTAGGTAGGTAGGTAGAGAAAGGGATAGATAGAGAGAAATAGAAAGAGAGAAATACAGTAGGTAGGGAGGGAGAGAGTGTGTAGGTAGGTAGGTAGGTAAAGGGATAAAGAGAGAAATAGAGAAAAATACAGTAGATGGGGAGAATAGGTAGGTAGGTAAGTAGGTAGGTAGGTAGGTAGGGAAAGGGATAGATAGATAGATAGATAGATAGATAGATAGATAGATAGATAGATAGATGATAGATAGAAATAGAGAGAGAGAAATAGAGAGAGAGGGAAATAGAGAGAGAGAGAAATACAGTAGGTAGGGAGGGATAGAGTGTGTGTGTAGGTAGGTAGAGGGATAGAGAGAGAAATATATATACAGTGGATAGGTAGGTGTTTTTGCTGGCACAGCACTTGATCAAAATAATTCTCATGAAGAAAGGCGGGGCTTAGCAGTGAGAAGATGGAGTTTCAGGCTACTCCTGAAATTCCTCTATACCGAAGGATTTTTGGACGGGTTCTTTGAACTCTAGCTGTCCCGTAGACGACAGTGAAGGTGAGGAGAAACCCAGGACCTCAGAGACACCCGCAAGTCTCTGGGGGGGGGTATTAACTCCTCGTGCCAATTCCTTTTTGGATTAGCTGCGTGCTAACTGAAACTGCAGGTTGCCCCTAAGAATGGTAGAAGTGATGTCATCTGGTAAGCTGATTTTATTATCCAAGAGAGACTGTTCGCGTTAAAAACTTAAGATAACTGAAACCAAAGAACAGGAAAATTTAGCGGAGAATTGGCTTTTTTTAATGGATTTATGGCTGGTGGTTACTTTACTTCTTAAATGCTTCAAGAAACTCCTCGACATCCTCCCCCCTCTGAATCTCCCTAAGTGGATCGTAAAATTTATTTTCTACTAATTAGCCCGTCACGATTCCACACTTTTATTACTTTATTACTTGGCTCTGTTTACGATCAGATAAGATTGCACAGCCTGTAAGAGACTAAGAAGTCTGTGGGGAAAAAAAAAAAGAGCTTGCAATTTTTAACTGCGACACATCATGGCGTCCCAAAATACCTCTAAGATTTCATTTCAGATTCTTTTTTCCGCATGCAGAGGACTCTTTGACTCTTATCAAAGGCTGGAAAAAAAATTGGATCATCTGATTTTAAAATATGAAGTAAAAACTGAGATCGTTGAATGTTTAAATGTTCCTGAAATACAAACGGAAAATGTGAGAAATGGTGTCTGGTCTATCTCAGAGGAAGAAAGGAGGGGGGGGAGCTATAAAGAAGACTCATTTAAAGAGACAGAGTGCAGGAGGAATGGAAAATCCACCCTTGAGAATTAAAGTTAATTTGGAAAATTTTACAAACCCAGGACAACATTATTATTTCATCACTGACATTCAGAGTCCAAAGGTGCCAAAATATCTTTGTCTGGATTTGCTTATGAAAACATTTGGTAAATTTATCCAACGCGTGGCAATTGGCTGGAGAAGATCTTGCTATTGGAGAGACACTGGCTGACAGATGGAAGAACGTAATTTAAAATTAGCTAAATCTGATTACCTTAATGTGTAATAGATATAGCTGAATAATGACTGATATGGATAGTAATATATATAATTTGGAACTGGCTGATAGATTGAAGAATACAATTGAAAACTAGTTAAACCTAATTGCTTTTTCTTGTAACAGATATAGTTGAATAATAATTGATATTGATAGTAATGTATATAATGTGGAGTTGATATGATAACTAACAATTGGATATGAGAAAACATCTTTAGATTATACATAAAGAGTATTAACTACAATAATTATCACTATTAAAAAACTAAATAAAATACATACAATCAAATGTTAATCAATACTGGGGAAATGTTATGATATATGATATAATTAAATATTATGGATGTCCAGCTAAAATAGGATATGAGGATTTGATGATAATAGAGGATTTTACAAATAAGTAAATGAATTGTCAGCATGTGTTATGGATTAATTATGTAATGCATAGCTAAGGATGAAGGATGTTTAAATAACCATAGGTAATTAAAACTGGAGGTATAATGATGTTGATATGGTAAATATTCGAGTTAAGATATTTGAATTAATATGAGTTAATGGAAGAGAAGCACCAAAGCATGTTGTAACCAGTTGATATACTTCTTTTTTTTTCATGATAGACACCTGTGTTTTGTTTTGTTTTCCTGCCTTGTCTCTTGTCGTTTTTGTCTTTTTTTGTACTATTTTTATTTTTTATTTTTATTTTTATTTTTTATTTGTCCTTTTTTTTTTTTTTTTTTTTTTTTTTGATTTTTTCCTTTCCCACCGGTGTGGGCAGGTATTGTTCAAGATTATTACTTTTATCAATATTTCTAAATAATAATTACAGTTAAATGAAAATGGATATATAATAATGCTTTAGTTAATATGAGTTATGTTGGTTGACTGTGGAGGAGATGTACCAAAACTTATCTGTAATTGATTGATACATTTTCTACAGATGTAAAGAAAGATGTGTACCTGTTTTAAACTAAAATTAAAAAAACATTTATTAAAAAAAAAAATTCTCATGAATCAGTTAAAGAGCTTTCCAAAAGGAAAAAAAAAAGGTTTTGCACTCTGCAAACCTCCCAAAAACAGTCCACTTCCCCCCTCAAAAGCATGAACAGCCTTGGGGGGGCTTGCAGAGTACTCCTGGAGGTGTGAGGGGGCAAAAATTAGCAAAAAATGGCCCATTTTTGGCAAAATGGGCACGTTTTTTGTCAAAAAAAAAAAGCATGCATAGCCTTATGGAGGCTTATAGAGTGCTGCTGGGGGCTGGGGGGGCAAAAATGGCCAATTATTCTCTAATTTCTGCCCTCACCAGCCCCCAGGAGCTCTCTGAAAGCCTCCATAAGGGTATGCACGGCCATTTTGGTGAAGTGGGAGGGGGGCTTCGTGAGGCAAAAATGCTGTATTCAGTGTATAAGACACACCTAGATTTTCAACCTCTTTTTTGAGGAAAAAGGTGCGTTTTATACTCCCAAAAATATGGTAAGTCATAAACAATGTCTCCTTTGAGTCAAATGCAACATGTCCATATAGATTTCTTGACAAGATTGTGGTTGTCATTTGTTATTATAAGACTGTTTAAGAATATCCTTGAGAGACAGCAGGAGGAGGTGGTGCCACGGACTAGGCAATAGTCAGACAAGAGGAAGTTTGGCCTGCAGAAGGGACCATGGCAAACATATCAAAAGGGACATCTCCAGTTTCTTTGACTATAATGGTGAGGGGGGAGAGATGTACTTAGGGACTTGCAAGTTTGATGTCACTCCTTCAAGGTAATCCAGACAAGAAGCACCAATCATGACACCTAACATTAGTTTTATTGTAAAGACAGTAACACAATCTTGCAAGGAAGAAAGGAAGATTTCAAATACTCCCTACCAGCTTCCCACAAGGAAACTCAACAGGGGAGGCTGTCAAAGCTGATGTAATACCAAAACCTAATCTTACTTAATTTCAGAGTCCTGGCAAGATTAACTAAACATTGCTGACTGCTAAGAAATAATGATCTATGAACCACAGTGACTACAAAATTGAACCATATATTGGGTTAGCATATGTATGAATCCATCTAGCATATCCTGCTTTGTCCGATTTTTAAAAATCTGCTTTTATTATGCTGGTTCCATTGGTCATTTTTGCAATTGTGTAGAATTTTAATTAGCCACAGTCACGTCCTCCCCATTTTTTAATGACCCTATAGACACTTGCATCAAGGTGGAGTTGAGCATTTACTGGCTGCCCTTCCTGACACCTACTCACAGCAGATATTTTATTTTTGCACCCAGAAACTGGGATCAAACACACATCCTGATTATGAGGCGAGAGCTCCACCTCAAGGCCACCACATCACTTAGACATCCTTGCTATTTATTTATTTGTTATTGGTAAGTAATAAAAGATATGATAAAGTATAGCCAAAAATATAACAACTCTAATAAAATAAGAAAATAATTTGCATGAGTGCAAATGAGTGACATTTGTAGAAACTAAAAATATACCCATAAAACTTTAATATAAAGCAATAAAGCTAATTATAACTGTAACATATTAAATTTAGCCACATAGACCATCTATTGCTCGATCTTCTCAATTTTGTTAATAAGCTACAGTCCCTTTTTTATCCCCAATATCATGGCCTTTAAGATACCTAATTTATTTTCATAGTTTTATATTTTAATAAGTTGCTTTGCACTGTTCAGTGAAAGACTTATAGCCTGTAATAGAAACAGCTGAGGTGTTATGTATGGTCTGCTATTTTCTAAGAGTCATTGTTGATTTGTTCTGGTCTGCCTATGTAACAATATCCCCATGCTCAATCACATTAGTCTCCATTCAGCTGCTTTTGGAAAAGTGCATGCCAGTCTTATCTATCTACTATTTTTAGTTGCTTTTTTGTTGAAATCAATTTCTCTAGGAAACAATGTGTATGCATTCATAAAATATACCTAGCAATTTTTATTTTTATTTCTATATTTAGGAGAACTATTGAATTGTAGAAAGATGTATGTTTAGTCTGTTTGGGAAGAAAATGGAATAGAGTCACTTTTGAAACTTTGCTTTTATTATTCAAATAAACAGAATTTAAAAAATACAAAATAGAATAGCAATAATAAAGGTGTAGAATTCAGAGGATTACCCATAACTTATGGAAAATATAGTATTTCTGTCTGGTCCAAGCAAAGAAGCAATGCAGATGTCATATAACATGGCAGACCACTTTCTTTATCTCTAGAATTAGGCTCACTCCCCTTCAACTGTTCATGTCATTTATATCCTCCAAAGGTATGGATGTAAATGTTTGAGAATTTGGAATTAATTTGAATCATTCTCAATAGCAGCCTATCATGATGGGTTCCTGTTGGAAAGCAAACTGGGGGAACAGAGAGCAATTCTTCAAAAATGAAACCCAGCTGTCCCCATCAACCCCTGAGGAGACATTGGAAAGTATCCTTTTCAGCTGGCTGACAGCCAGTTTGCATAGTTCAAGAACCAGCTGTACCACCTCCAGCCTCATGAAAATCCTGAAACTAAAGGTGGAACCTTATAGTGGAGATCTAGGTCAGTGTTTGTTAACCTCAAAGTTAAGATGCCAATTCTGGAAAATGAAGTCTGCACCAGGGGTGGGTTCTGGCAGTCGCTACTGCTGGTTCATTCATGGCCACAGTTGATGCGCGCTTCAGGCGTATGTGCAGTGCAATAAAAATTGGTCTGAGCAAAAAACAAGATGGCGGCACCTATGGTGGCGCCTGGAGAATGAGTTCAGGGGCATGGCAGCTCCACTGTTGGTTCCAGCAACCCAGACTGCCAAATCACTACTGGTTCAGCCGAACCGGTCCAAGCCAGCAGGAACCTACCACTGGTTCACACATCTTAAAATTGCTGAGGCTAACAAACACTGATCTAGACTCCATTTTTGTAATTTTATTTTTATAACTATGGAAAGATGGTTCTATAGCACATAGCACAATGTATGCAGCCCTTAGTGACTTTTTAAAAAAATTAGTGACTCACAAAAGAAGAGAAGTTCTCCACTTCCAATTCAAACCTTTTGGTGAAATAGTTTGAAATAGTTTAATTATAAACCACAAACGTATAGTGAAGACTAAAATCCTATACACAGAGTGTTCCTCATAACTACATTAATTGGCATTCCTCCAGGGCTTGAGTCAACAGGAAAATATAGCAGCTTAATTTGTGCTACTCTGTTGATTAAGCTTCATTCATTTGCTTCATTAACAAAGTTCCCAATATTTCTCTTATGATGTGAATTTAAAGATGGTAGTTAACTATCTACCCCCTGGCTTTCTATCCCCTCTAGTTATAGACGGGAATGGATAAAAGCTATTGTTATTTTTAAAGATGCCTGCAACACAGGTTACTAATGTGGAGATGTTTCTCATTGGTAATCTGTCATTTGGGGTATTTCTGAAGATGAGCAAATGGGAGGGAACTTTCTTCATATATCATAGAAGGCCAGTAGACCTGTGTCCAAAAATAGCCCAGGTGACAGGTTGTTGGGTGGTAGAAGTGGGTGTGGGTGGGATGAAGGAACTTCTGGGATGTATTGAGGGGTTCTTTCTGATATTATCACAGCCTCATTCATCCCATCTACACATCAGCTGGACTAATTGTGGTGTAGAAATGTATGAGTCTTCCAGAAGATTGATGGACAATCTACCAGTCTTTCTGTCACTTGGATTGGAAAGAAAACTGAAGAACATCTCAATCTGCCACTAGGAGCTGTTAGAAGCCAATTTCCAAATGTTTTGTTATCAAGACTGTTAATGACACAGCTATAAATTATTCTACAACAAGATTTTTGTCAGGAGAAAAATGGAAACCACTATGTTAAAACTAAATCAGCTAAAGATGAATTTAGGCTGCTACCATGGTAGCTGGAGATCAGATAAAGGCTACCTCATGAAGCCATACCCTTCAAAAACAGCTAGTGGAATATAGCATAGATCTCAATAAACTCAGTGGGACTGAGTATGCCGTATTGAGTACTATTGTCAGATGTATTGATTCCATTGTATGGTAGCTAGTTAATGTAAAGATATTTATGAGCAGGAAAGCCTCATAAACTGCTTTTTATTATGGAATATTGTCTGAAACATCTGAGACAGATTCACATTCGCTAAACCTTTGAGAACCTTACTAAGATTAAATAAATAATGGTTAATAATGGTGATCATAGTTTGGCAATTGACTCATCTAATGTAATTAAATACCATATTCAGTTTTCAAAAATTAAGGGAATATTGGAATAATATCAGTTTAGCTACCTAAATACTAATTTTCCAGATAGTTCCCTTAAATATTTAAATATTTACTAAACATTAATATGACAGATGATGTAATTTTAAAAAATATTGATGTCTTGGCCAATTTTTGTCTTGGAGTGACTGTAATTCAATTATGCCTAAGGCACTTAGCATAGCTTGATAGTTGGATGTTTGAAATATCTGTTTGTAATCAAATAATCTATAAACTACACATAGTCCTTATTTAGTGATCACAATTGGAACTAACAACTTGGTCATTAGTGAAATGGTGAAATGGTTGCTACGTGAATATTTGGATTGGGCCAACATTCTTACTTAAGCTTTGCTTTGCAGACCTACAAAAGCTGTACATGTGAAGATTGGTCATAAAGTTACTTTTTCATCATTGTTTTAACTGAAAACAGTTGCCAAACAAGACTGTTGCTAAAGGAGGATTACCTGTGGTTGTAATAACACTGACTCATAGGTAACTTCTATTATGGGGATTGAACTTTGGGCCTTCTTAGATTAGTGTTTTCAAGCTTGGCAACTTTAAGATGTGTGGATTTTAATTCCCAGAACTCCCACAACCATGTTGAAAAACACTGACACAGGCTTCAGAATTTTCACAATAGAGAAATAGAGTCCCTACCTCATAGATATAAGGCAATGCCATACCTGGGCTTCAGAAGTTCAAACAATCACAGTATGGCACAACAAAATTAAGAATATTCTATGCTGCCAAGAGAAGAGTTGAACCCCTCTGGATTTTTGCAGGCCAGGTATATCAACCTGTCAGTGTATAATATGTATTCATGAACTGGAATAGACATGGTAACAGGTCAGCTAATGGGGACTGTTTGGTGATCCAGACCGCGATTCTGGATTCTGAGTTCTGGTTCTGATTTCTGCTGTATGGTATTGTATATAAAGAAGTTTATTATATAAATGAATCCTGCTGAATTGTTTACTTGTGTGCCGGTTGGATTGCTGCAAACTCTAACACAACCATATGCAGATAGTCTTCAACAATTGAGCCCAAAGTTTCTTTTTATAAGCAAGAAATTTGTTAAGTGAGTTTTGCCCCATTTTACAACCTTTCTTGCCACAGTTGTTAGGTGAATTACTGCTGCTGTTAATTACACCATTGTTAAGTGAATCTGGCTTCCCTATAGACTCTGCTTGTCAGAAGGTCGCAAAAAGTGATTACATAACTCTGTGAGAGTGCAACCGTCAAAAGTATGAGCCAACTGCTAAGCATCTAAATTTTGATCATGAGGATACTGCGATGGTTGTAAGTGTGAAAAATGGTCATAAATCACTTTTTTCAATAATGTTGTAAGTTTAAATGGCCACTTAACAAACTGTAACAAAGTTACAAACTGTAAACAATGTTACAACAACTTTGTAAGTTGAGGACTATCTGTATAAGCTACTTTGTGCCTCTTGGCTACTAAAAGCTCTTTCAGGTAAGAACTCTTTTGGGAAAGGGCTGGTTTTATGCTGACCTTACTATTTTGGAAGGTCTATGTGAAAGCTAACATATTTAATGTGCTTTGATTCCTTACAGATTCCTAATGTATTCCAAAAGCACTTGATAAATGTCTACTAAATGAGGGATGGGTCATAAGATGATCTCCAGGCTGCTTTGAGAAATATTCTTGCTGTTTGGCAGATGAAAATATTCAGGTCTATTCAGAGATAGAATAGATATATATTCTCTCTTCCAGTTAACATGCTGCTCACTTCCAGTTAACATGCTCAGGATAGGGTCTTATTTGTTATATGAAGTGAGTTTGATTCTGTGACTTCTTGGAAAGTGGAGAGGCTTCTCTAGTTTTGCCCACCTGCCCATAAGATCCAGCTCCTTTTGGATGGTTAATGATGCCCAGGGAGTAACCTGAGGTTGGTCCCACCACCATTGGTGATGTCAGCTGCTATAGGTGAGGGGAGATGTTATTAGCCATAAAAGAGGCTGTAATGCACCCTGTTTTTAAAAAGCCATCACTGGTCTCAAAGGCCCTGAAGGATTACAGTCTAGTTTCCAACCTTCCCTTTTGGGGGGAAGATGGTAGAGATGGTAATCTCTACCATCTATAGCTCCAGAAAACCTCAAAAGAAGAGGATTATTTGGACCTGATTCAATTAACTTCAGACCAAGTTTTAGTATGGATTCAGAACTTGCTATGTTGTTGGTCTGTGGTAGTACATCCATCCTTGTGCTCCTTAATCTCCTGATCGCGTTAGATACTAGCAAACCTTGGTGGGAATGGGAGGCAACACATTACAATGATTCTCCTCCTTTCTACATTGCTGGTTCAATTAATATTGCCAGGTGAAGAAAGACCTTGCCTACAACTTTTTATTAGTGGACTTTTGCAAGGCACAACATTTTTTTTAATTTCACATTTAAATGAAATCACTAGATGAGGTCATCTGCCAAAGATGTCCTTGGCTGGCCAGGAAAGTTGAAATACCCATCCAACACTTGGAGACTATATAGGTTTGGATGAAGGAGAACAAACTTGGGCTCAATTGTGAAAAGACTGTGTGGATCTGATTGTTTGAATCTTTTGGATCCAACAGTATTTCATTACTGATTCAAATATTCTTTTCCATTTGAGACTTGAATACAATCTGTGGTTCCTCTTGAACTCTCAGCTTCCACTGAGTTGCATCATTTTCTGGATCAATAGTTCCTCCAAACTCATAACTTACCTCACATCTGGATTACTGTTTTGCACTGTAGTTGAGGCTGCCTTGAAGATCATCCAGAAGCTGCAGCTGCTTCACATGCCGCACATTATTATTGCCTTGCTCAGTGGTGGGTTCCGGATTCCATTCCAACCGGTATGGTTTGAATGGCCCCGGCATCACCCACGTGGACACATGCAGTGTGTGCCCACATATGCGCGACACACACATGCATCATACTTGCCTGTGAAGCTTCCGCAAGCCTCCGTGATGCTCCAGCTGCTTGGTGTCATGTCGTATAGGCACCATATGTGCCATGCGCATGCGCAGAAGCGCCAAAATCTAAAAGCATAAGTAAGGAGCTCAGGGGGGCCTTCGGGAGCACTGTACTGGAATGGTACCCAGTGCTACGGGCAGGATCCAGTACACCCGTAACGGGGCGTACCGCCTGCAACCCACCACTAGTCTTGCTGTTTTGCAAACCGCACTGGTTACCAGTTGGCTTTTGAGTGAAATTCAAGGTGCTGGTTATCACCTTTAGAGCCCTTCAAGGGAAAGGCCTGGCTATCTAAGGGACCATCTATCTCCAGTTGTTTTTATCTATTTGGTACAGACTAGCAGGATAGATGCACACTGGGTCGTCAGTTATCATCCTAAGAGACCCATAACATGCTGTACCTACTCTGCTGCAATTCCTGGCCTTTGGAATGATTTCCCCACCAGAGACTCATGTGGCTCCCATCTCTGCTCATTGAAGAAACAATTGAAGATCTGGTTATTCTCCCAAGATCTAAGAAGGTGATAATGGAACCATGTTTTGTATTTTTGCCTGTTTTGTTTTCATTTCATTAGGTCTTGTTTTGAATATTTTATTCTTCTGGTCAAACCAGGTAAAATATGAAAGTGGGGGGGGGTTGTTATTGGGGAGTTCTAGATTCAGTACTGAGCTGCACAGCTACATAATTCTCATGTCACAGCTCAATAAATAAATACTATTTTCTACTTTAATTTTGGACTGATTTTGACCATACTATGTAGAATTTATTAATGCATAAAGCACTAAAGCATTAGATTATTTTACCCTAATTTATTACATGGTACTTTTTTCTATTTTTCCTCTTACATTTAGTCTTATAACTTTATCCTACTGTATTTAACCTCTTATTCTTATATATTGTATACATAATTGAACTGATATTGAATTTCTTACCTGTTCATATTTGGAAAGCCTTATTTATCATCACTACAAGATTTTAAAAATGTATTCACTAATAACTGTTGCAGTTTTAGTTCCACCTATGCCCCAAAATGTTTTACATGAAAAATCGGCAGGACTCTGAAATGCATAAGGAAGCATAACATATCAATGTAACTTTGGAGAATTGTAATAAGAGTCCACTATTAATCTCTTGGTGTTGCATCTTTTCTGATGGAATCTGTTACTGGGAGATTGCCAAATAGACACTAGCTTTTTTTATCAACATCCAAGGGAACTGTCTTACATAGATCTGATTCTGATAAACTAATACATTCAACTGTTTGTAAACTAGTCTAATACTAGTAAACTAGTATTCCTCAAAGATTCTACTTCCACTGGGTTTCTTAAATTGATTCTATTTTTGACTCTATTATATCCCTTAAATGTCATTGCCTAAGGAACAGAAAATGGCTACCCCTATGTTTGCTGAGTAAATACATTGTTATAATACGGCTGTTGGAGAAGATGCATTCTATTTTGCCTTGCTTAAAGAGCTCATTAAATTCTTGATCTAGGGACTTCATAATTTTTTTTCTTTTGACTTTATTGTGGTCAACTACCAAGTATTTTTCTTCGGTGATCAAGCCAGGTTCTATGAAGGCAGATGTGGTAATGGCAGCACTGGCACATAAACCAACACCATATCTTATGCTCTGCATAGCGACATTTGTTATTTCTAATCTAATTGTATTCTGTCTTTTCTTTTGAAGTAGAAAACATGCATATTTGGTCTAAGGCCTTTTTATAACTTCAATTACATTCCTCTTCATCTTCATCAGCCCTTCATTTTCATCATAAGAGATACTTACTTCATTTGTCAGAATCAAAATGTTGGAATACTTTTCTGATTATATTTAGCAAGCCTTTGTCTGTCATCATTTTGATGTGTTTGCCTTTTGAATTGTTGTTTCTGCTCAGGCATAGCTGGCAAACCAATCTGGTGTGATCCAAATGAACCAGGTCTCTCTGACCTTTAAGGAAAGCAAGTTCCTTCATTGACATCTTTGTGTCCTTACGACAGGTACAGTGAATATGAACTTCTTTTTTGCAGTCAGCAGGGCAGCCAAATTTGGCACACATAATAATTTGACACTTGTAGTTGAGAATGTCAAACAGCTTGTCAAGTTTCACAGTGAAAGTCTCTGATATCTAGCTTTCCTCTATCAAGAGATATGTTTTTGGCTTGATCCTAGCTCTCTTTCATCTTGTTCAAAATTGTAACTCATAAATTACAACGGGACCCCAAAAGAACTGTTTGTTTATTCCCACTTTTCAAGACCTTTTGGATATATATCTCTTGCAAGACTAACAGCGGGGTAGTTTCTAGCATCATCACTACTTTGTTCTCTTAACAGCAGACCATATCTGAGAATGTCTCGCAGTGTTCGGAATTCAGACAGTAACAAGTCTTTGCCAGTCCTAATTTGTTTGCTCATATGAGTGAATGTTTCCAGTCTTGTTTTTTTTAGAAGCTGTTACTGATCAGTTATCACACTCACAGGAAACAAGGCTAGCAGTATTAACACCCTCAGACAAAATAGTGTTAAACAAAAAGAGAAAGACAGTTGAACCTGTCAAATGAAACAAATGTTAAAAAGTTATCTTTATGTAGTTATTTATCACATGCAAATTATATTAAAGTAACCAAAATATCTTTAGAATCCCCAAGGCATGTCACAATTTTTGAGTACCCCTAATGTTTGGAAATTGAAAATTGAAAAATTTGATATGCCCTACGTAAGGACCAGATTGTCCCAAAACAGCTGTTCTGCAGCTGCCAGCACAATAAATTCAGAGAAATGTTTTGTTACTCTTATCAACATGATATTATCCCTGATATGGGTTGTTACGTACACTGTATGCACAGTTATTAGGGAAAATGTATTTTGGAGGATTATTTTTTATTGAAAACAGTGCTCTCAGTCAATCAAAATGTTAATAGACCTCAAACCTGAATATTTAAGAGGTTTTGGCTTTCTTGGGAGAATATCTATGTGTGTACAATTATTGGGCAACTATCAGTGTGCAGAATTATTATGCTATTAAATGAAAAATGAACATTTGCCCATCTCACTCATTTATTTGATCTGTTAAAGTGAGAATCAACAAATAACTCAAAATGTACATATAAACATTTTTGACATTTTTAAAAAACAATGACCAATATAGCCACCCTTCTTGGAATCCCATTCATGGAGTCTGTCAGCTTCTTGATCTGTTGACAATCAACTTTTTGTGCAACAGCAACCATAACTTCCTAGACACTGTTCAGAGATGTGTACTGTTTTCCTTCACCATAAATCTCCCGTTTAATAAGGCCCACAAGTTCTCAATAGGATTTAGGTCAGGTGAGGAAGGTTGCCATGTCATTATTCTTTCATATTTAAGGCCTTTACTGGCTAGCCACTCAGTGGAGTACTTCAATGCTTGCAATGGAGCATTGTCCTGCATAAAAATCGTGGCCTTGAAAGATGCAGACGTTTTCTTGTACCACTGCTTGAAGAAAGTGTTTTCTAAAAACTGGAATTAGGTTTGAGAGTTGATTTTGAGTCCATCCTCAACCCCAAAAGATCCAACTAGCTAATCCTTAATAATACTTGTTCCCCACCTCCACCTTGCTACTGTCTGAATCGAGGTGCTCTGTACCTGTTATTGATCCAGCTATCCATCTTGTTCATCAAGAGCCATTCCATTTCATCAATCCATAAAATCTTTGAAAAATCTGTTGTCAGATATTTCTTGACCCAGTCTTGTCGTTTCAATGTATGTGTTTTGCTCTCTGATGGTCAGATTCAAATCTTCCTTACAATGGCCATGTCTCTGAGCACTGAACACCTTGTAATACTGGGCACTCCAGGTAGGTCGCAGTTCTGGAATATAAATCACTGGAGAATAATGGTGATTCTTCTCAAATCTTTGGCAGTTAATGTGTGCCTCCCCGGCAACCACAACCCCCATGTTTCATGCGACCCTATTGATTGGTTGCAACAAAACTTTTGATGATTCTGTGATCACACCCAAATACCTTAGCCATTTATAGAGTGCTACATCCCTCTGAAAGAACATCTTACAAATTTTGACTTTTCAGAGTCAGTTAAATCTCTTTTTTGGCCCATTTTGCCTGAGGAAAATAAGCTGCCTAATGACTATGCACACCTTGATATAAGGTGACCTCCTTAGGCTGCACTCTTCCTCATTACACAAATACACATCACCTGATATGCTTATATCCATTAAGCATTCACACTTATATAGCTTGGAGGTGGAAATATGCATAAAAATGATATGGTCAAAATACTCACCTGCCCAATAATTTTACACTCAGTGGATGCTTGGTATGATCTACTTTTTATCTTCCTTGAATGATCCTTCAGATGCAGAGAAAGAACAATAACTAGTTTTATAAACGACTGGAAAATCTTTGTGGACTTTTTGCTGGAAATCAGTAAAAATGAAAAAATGATTTCTGGATTTTCCAATTAAAAAGGACTGTAAAGGGGCAGAGGGAAACAATGTTTTGTTATGAAGTGGAGAAATGGCATTACATATATTTATAACTGCAGTAATGAAGATTGGAAGTCACTTTAAATATCTTTTTTGCTTTCAGTCATTTTTATTGTTTCTTTCTTTCTTCAATATTTTTCATGTTTATTTTTTAACTTTGCAAAAGTTATTCCTTATCTACTTATGCATGCTCCTGGTCTCTGTTCATGTTCTCTTCTTCTTAGAACATCCACAGAACATCCTGTGATTGGCACAGGAGAGAGGCTGCAGAGGGGCAATCTCATTAATGCTCAGCCACATGCTCCTCCGAGGTTGTGACCAGCCTCAGGTGAACATTTGGAGGAAACGGTGAGCTCTCTCTGGAATTCTACCATGTTACCCTGAAAATAAGACAGGGTCTTATTTTCTTTTGACAGCCGAAATAAGCACTTGGCCTTATTTTGGGGGAGGTTTTATTATTTTTGAGGTGCAGGAGGTGGCGAATGTGGTCACCTCATTGCTGCTGCTGTGTTACAATATTTTCAGGGACGGATTATTTTTGAGGGAGGGCTTATTTTAGCGCATGCATTCAAAAGCCCAATTGGACATATTATTCAGGGAGGTCTTATTTTCAGGGAAACAGGGTATCATGTATATTATCACCTGGGGTGAACTGATCTAACAGGCGAGGTGGGTGCTTAGAAAGTGATACATACATATATGTTATTAAAGCACATTAGATCTGCATTTAATATAAACTAATCTACCATGCTTTCCAAAGAAGACATAGACCCGTGATGCGTGCCCAAAGTGGCACGTGGAGCCATGTTGCCTGGTATGCATGGTGCCACCAGTTCCTCTTCTGGGTTTCTGGCACGCATGTGCACACGATGATCAGCTGGCCTTCGGACATGCAGTAGTGCCAGAAACTGGAAGATCAGCCAGCTAGCTGATTGTAGCACATGGATGTGCTCAAGTAATCGGAATACTAATATGCGCACTCTGGAAACTGAAAGTTCATTTTCTGGCACATGCATGCCCCCCTGGGCAGCTCCTCTTCCATGTTGTGGTCCAGAAGAGCATGAGTGCGCAAGCTGACATAGACCAATACTTTATATTAATCATAGAAAAAGATGAAATAACAATGCCATTTGCTTCACCTTTTATAGCAAACAGCAATCTTACACAGGAAATGCACTTTCTGCATCTCTCTCTCTCTCTCTCTCTCTCTCTCTCTCTCTCTCTCTCTCTCTATATATATATATATATATATATATATATATATATATATATATATATATATATATATATATATATATACATATATATATATATACATATATATATATATATATATATATATATATATATATATATATATATATATATATATATATATATATATATATATATATGTTTAGTGTCACAACCCCTGGTAAGCCCCAATTATGGGAGGAAGCTAATTGCTTCCATCATCTGTCAATCGGCTCGTCACAAGAGTCCATCACGACAGAAACCCAATATTTTTACTGTTGCCTTTGTTATATTTGTGTTGTATTTGAGCTGATAAATAAATAAAGGGAGACTAGTATAGATCTATTTCAAGCTATTTAGCTCTCATCAGCTAGCCATACCCTTACTGGGATTCGAACCTGTGCTATATTGCATCTTAGGCAAACGTCTTAGCCATTATGCCACAGGTCTCCTCCTTATCAGCTGAAGCCAGGGAAGAAGGTGTATGTATATATATATATATATATATATATATATATATATATATATATATATATATATATATATATATATATATATATATATATATATATATATATATATATATATATATATACACATTCGTCATCTTCTACTCCTGGAAACACCAAACCTGAAGTAGTCAGCAGCAGCCTGAAGATGACGAATGTGACTTCGTAGAAACGTCGCCAAGACATCTCCAATTCTACGCGGGAAAAAACCCGAACAACTAGAGACCTACCTACATACATACATACATACATACATACATACATACATACATACATACATACATTTATTTATTTATTTATTTATTTATTTATTTATTTATTTATTTATTTATTTAAAGTCACAACCCCTGGTATGCCCAAATATGGGAGGAAGGTCACACTTCCACTCTCTGTCTTCGGCTCGTCACAAGAGACCATCCAGACAGAAACCCAATATTTTTTACTGTTGCCTTTTTGTTACATTTGTTATATTTATGCTGATAAATAAATAAAGGGAGACTAGTATAGATCTATTTCAAGCTATTTAGCTCTCATCAGCTAGCCATACCCTATGTTGGGAATCGAACCTGTGCTCTATTGCCTCTCAGGCAGATGTGTTAACCATTGAGCTACAGAGCTATATATATATATATAATTTGTTTGTTTGTTTGTTTTCATAGATTTTCAGGGGTATAGGTATGCAGGTCTTGGCATATTCGAGTCTTTTCCCATGTAAGATTGAGAATATCTTGGCAATGTTTTGACAAGGTCCTACTCGCCATCTTCAGACTGGTGCCTTCAGCTTCGTGCTTGTGCGAGCAAAGCGTGATCGGAGCTGCCATCTTTCTATAAATATTGGTGTGTGTGTGTGGAGTACTTGTATCTCACACGTACAAAACTTACTCCACTTCATAGAAACAATAAAGAAACAAAACCTACTTGTGTTCTTCAATGTCATATCTCTCTTCACCCAAGTGCCTATTAAAGAAGCCTTGACAGCTATCCAAAACAAATACAACCCTCCTAAGCACATTCTAGATCTGACCAACCACTGCCTAAACAATACATACT